>NW_027305588.1:0-204063 GCF_039555335.1 Amphiura filiformis
AAATTCGCCTAGAACACAATGCATATTTACATAGAAATTTAAAAGAACAGGTAGGTCAAGGAAACCTACATAAATACTAGTATGTTGTCTATACTTCACTTGACCCAATATATGATTTTTTTTATGGCGATGAGACACTCGCACATGGAATTTTAGAGGGATTTTGACCCGGATTTTAATAGCAGTTCCACATAGAAAAGCTGCTATCATCATGAGACTAAGATCTAGAAACACCACCGAAATCCCAGACAAACTAGTACCTAGACCATTGTCTTTGACTCGCGTAGTGAAGCCGACACTGCTTAGCAACGACTTGAACAAGGACGCATACCCGGACGCAAGCAATCAGATAATGTTCGCGTCTACAGAACATGTTGCATTTGACGCGGGCGATAACGGCGCAGTAACCACGCAACCGAGAGCGTCAGAATGTACGCGATTATCTCCGCGCCTAGTAACCCTGTCAATCCGTCAATATCACCTTGGATACGGGGCTTCACCTCCCGCTGTGGTAAGGGATGGGCAGTCATAGGTGTAGGTGGTATGTCTATGACCGAAATGCTGTTTTGTTAGCTGAATCTTTTTGATGAAAGTCAATCTTTGACAAGATGTAACTTTGCTACGGAAAGTGCTATGACAAAACGGTTTTCAGGTTTGACTTTCTTTACTCAAGGGCTTTAATTTGATATATAAAATGATGCAGTTTGATGGCAAATTTGAATTCACCTGGCATACCTACAGCCTTGTCCCTAGGTGCAATTAAGTTAACTGTGAGTTTACATGTAGTGTGCTACACACACACACAAAATACCCCCACATGCCTGCTGTCTGGATACAGGTACTACATGTAGGTGCATGTAGTTTTTACCTTCAGGAGTAACCTGTTCATGGACATGGCTTTTGAAGAAAGTGTGTACGGTTGGTTGGGTGAGTCAACAGTGTTGGGTGGGGTTTGGTAGAGTGGTGTGTGGTGTGATGCAGTGAGTGACCTTCTCATCACATTTCTACAATTTTATCATCAAAATGCCTTAAAATTATGCGGAAACTTTAAAATTGACCTTTTTCATCAAATTTGTATTGTAAATTTTTCAAATAAGAAATAAAATATAAAATTTTGCTCCATTTTTGCAAATAATGACCCATTTTTTCAAAATGTTGTACCAAATGACCCCTTCTTTCAAAATTTTATACCCAATTACCCCTTTTTCATTTTGTTATACCCAAACTAAGTAATGCCAATAGGTAGATACCTGTCACATTCAAGTTGAATGAACCCAAACCGGGGTTGGACTCTCACCCCGAGTCCGGACTCGAGCCGGACTCGAGTCCGGACTCGGGTCTTATTTTTGTTGGAATCGGACTTGGCTCGGACTCGGCACCCCTGGACTTGGACTCGAGTCCGGACTCGGACACAAAAGGACTCGGACTTGGCTCGGACTCGGATACAAATGGACTCGGCTCGGCTCGGACTCGGACAAGCTGGACTCGGGTACAAGTCTGACCAGAATTCAAGCAAGGGTTGCTTGTACACTCATCTATGTCTGAAATACAAACGATTGACCAAGCTCAGCAATAGCTCTACCACATATCCATTATTTTACCAAAAAAGATTTGGGCAATGAGGAAGAGGCGTGGAAGCGAAGATTTCGGCGTAGTCGGAGACCATGTAGGGGAAGGTGGGGCATAACGGACCCCCGGGGCAAAACGGAACCACCTGGAAAAATAGGCCTTGACAATACTGCCGTCTATGCAAATTATATTGAGGAACACAAGTATGGCTACGAGGATTTACAACAACAATTTTATCTGAAACAATCCACTGACATTCGAGCAAGATCGAGTCAAAAAATTACTACCCGTCTGGTGTAAGATATGTAGATGTTTAATGCGCTGAAATTTTACTTCATTAATATCGGATTCCCAAATAATTGTGTATATTGTAAACTCGAAGGTACTAGCCATGAGCTGTATTAAGTGCATGGCCTATATGCTACGATGTATTATGCATGCAACCAATTTCTAAAAAATCGGGTATGGGGCAAAACGGAACCCCAGGTGCGGGGCATAACGGAACAGGGTTCCGTTTTGCCCCGGGCGTTTTGTTCCACAGATGGGTTCCGTTTTGCCCCAATTGGACATAACTGGTCTTTACTCAAGGAAATGTAGGCATTATCTAGGGGCCTACTCGAACATGGTAAACACTTCCCTGAAACATTGACATATAACTAGACCTAAGATAGAATTAATGATTAAAAGTTAACCACTTACTCCACAGAGATGGTAGGCCTACTGAATATTTCTTTCTAATCAAATATTGGTCATACATATTATAGGCCTACTAGGCCTATAAGAAGTTAAATACTCACTCCACAAAGATGGTAGGTCCACTTAATATTGTAACTGAATATAGGCCTACATATAACTAGGACTAGGGCCTACCGATGGAACAACTAATATAAGTTTGCACCCAGGGTGCCGTTTTGCCCCATAGGGGGGTACCGTTTTGCCCCGATAGTGGGGCAAAACGGATTTTTTTGTGTGAAAATATTTCTTCATTTTTATAAAAAATTGTAAGATTCAAGTTATATTGGTTAATGGTATATTAAAGGTAAATACAAACTTCAACTGAATATATAATTTTTACAGTCACATTACTTATGGTGACGTCACAGAGCATCCTCAAAGTTAAGTGTTCCGTTATGCCCCACATAGTTTTGACCACGGTCTAGCCACTTCTTCTGCATTATCGGCCTGGTGTGGCTATGAGAAGACACCGTTTGGTTTTTGAAATAAGTGCAAGGAAATGATAGGAAATTAACGCACAAGCATCCGAGAGGAATTAACGCAAAAACATCCGTTTGGAAACATGTACAGCATAGCATAGCCAAGGTGCAGTGAAGCATTATAAAGTATTCATGGTATTGTATGGGAACAAATGTATTGTTCACGAGAGAATTGTACAGCAGGTGGTGCACATAGCCATAACAGCTGAAAGCACCAACCCTCTTTAAAACGCAAAACGCATTCGGTGCTCTTCCGTACCCAGCGACCGTCGAGGTAGGATGGTTAAAGGAAGACTCCGGCAATCACAACTTTATGCCTTATATGTAAGAAAAAATATATGTCGCACGAATCACGTGGTTTTATTTAAAACAAACTCATAGTGACCATAAAAACCGAATAAAAACATCCGTCTCTCAACACGCGATACTCAAAATTCCCGGGCGCCGAAATTGTCGAGTGCAATGACGTCCCAGTAATACAATGAAGACTGACGACAATTGAGCACAAATAACCATTCCGTCATTGCGCCGGAATTTTGAATATCGCGTGTTGAGAGTTGACTGGTTTTTTTTTCGTTTTTATGGTCAATATGAGTTTGTTTTAAATAAAACCATGTGATTCGTGCTTGATAATTATTTTTCCAACGTATATATAAGGCATAATGTTATGATTCCCGGAGACTTCCTTTAAGACACCTTGATCGCACTGCACTTGCACTGGCCGCACCTCCTCACCATATCAATTTGCCTTAGACGCTCGCCACCAGATATATTCTGCCACAATTGTACTGATGAATTAGCTATTTGCCAAGAGAAATTTGAACCAAGTTATACTCAAGTTGTACTCACTTATGTTACAGTGTTTCCCTTCCCAGCCAGGTGCGCACATGCACTCATATTGATCATGTTGATCAACACAGGTCCCAGAATTCAAGCAAGGGCTGCTTGTACACTCATCTATGTCTGTAATACAAGCGATTGAACAAAATCAGCAATATCTCTACCCTATTTCCAATTTTCTTTACCAAATATTTTCTGGTCAGTGATGTTTTTATATCAGAATCATAAATGTACTTTTTATAATATATTTGCAATCAAAATGCGTTTTGTTATTACTTGGAAATGACGCCTTTTAATGAAAATACATTATCACAATGCCCAATTTAATATAATCTAAAAAAACAACGTAATTCAAAATGATCATGGACATACATTAGTAGAGAGGCCACTTTTTTGCTATATAGGGCCCCGTGCATCATTTTTTGGACAAAGGTGCCAGCCGGGTTAGAATTAATTGTTAGAGACTCTTTCATCTGTTTAACCCGGCTGGCAATTCTGAAAAGTGACGTGAACTGAGATATTTTGGTTAAAAATTTCTTTTTTTTTTTCAATTTTTACCCACAAATATCAAATAGCCATAACTTCAAAAGAAAAATGACTGCAACCTTAATTTTTGCTCTGAGTAATAGAGGGCATATGATTATTTTATATCTGTGAACAAAAATATTCCATCATGCCATATTGAGGCGAAATTTGGGTTAAAACATGCTTTTTTCATGATTTTTATCATTTTTTAAAACCAAAAATGCCCATTTTACACTATTTTTTTTGGAGTGAAAATGTATTTATTTGACAAGAAATGTATATCAATGTATTGAGCTGGATCTTTGAATTGAAAAAGTTCAAAGTGACTTATTTCTGTGACCCATAGTTTTCGACTCTTGCCTTCTAGAAAACCAAAGGCCATTTCAACATGAAATAGATATTATTTGAGTTTTTCCACTTTTATACATGTAAATACATAGGCCTATAGCAGGAAGCCCGCAATAACAAGTCCTATGATTTAAGATTTAGAGAGGCCACGTAGTGATTTTGATGTTTTCGTCCAACATTTTTGGACAAAGCTTCTTATGGTATTAAAATGTATCTGCACACTCTGATCGTTTCATTTTACCCGGCTGGCATTTATGAAAAGTGACGTGGGCTGAGATATTTGAGTTGAAAAATGCAGTTTCTGCAATTTGTTACCCTTTTTTTACCAAAAATGTCAATTATTAAAACAGCTATAACTTTGAAAGTAAATAAAGTGTGAACTTTATATTTGCTGTGGAGAATACATGTCACGTGTATATTCAATATTCGTTAACAAAGATTGCATCTTTATATTTTGACTAAAAATTTGAGGAAAATGCATTATTTCGATGATTTTGTTGAATTCAAGCATGGGCTGCTTACACACTCATCTATGTCTGTAATATAAACGATTGAACAAAATCAGCAATATCTCTACCCCATTTCTAATTTTCTGTACTAAAACAGATTCTTTCATGTCAGTGCTCAAGCTCTTAGTTGTTTTTCATCATAATAAGAAACCTTCTTAGTACATGTATAATTTATCTGCAATCAAAATGCATTTTGGTATTGCTTGCTTGAAAGTGACGTTTTTCATAAAGAGAAACAAACAATGACAACAAAGCCCATGTCCTGTTGCTAAGTTATGACATTGGTTTTAGATTCTCCATCTTGTTTAAAAAATAAGTTGAATACCAGGTTTGACAGAAATTTTGACCAGCTGTCATTATTCACTAACGTTTAATTTAATTCCATTGTACAAGTATTTTCTACTACATGTAATATTGATGGAATATTTATCTGTCGCTGCATTAACTGTAATGGATGGAGTAGATATCTACTACAAATATCTGATGAATTGGTTATTTTGCCAAGAGAAAATTTAACAAAGTTTTACTCCAGGTGCACTCACTTATGTTACAGTTGTTCCCCTCCCAGCCAGGAGCGCACATGCACTCATATTGATCATGTTGATCAACACAGGTCCCAGATTTCAAGCAAGGGCTGCTTGCACACTCATCTATGTCTGAAATACAAAAGATTGAACAAAATCAGCAATATCTCTACCCTATTTCCAATTTTCTTTACCAGTATTTTTTCTGGTCAGTTGTGTTTTTCATCAGAATAATAAATGTACTTTTTATTTAAAAAATTGCAATCAAAATGCATTTGGTTATTACTTAGAAATGGCGCTTTTTGATAAAAAAAAAAAGACATTATCACAAAGCCCAATTTAATAGTTATCTAAAAACAACGTAATTCAAAATGATCATGAGCATACATTGGTTCTACTAACACATTCTTACAAATGCGTACGGAAATTTAATCGGGAAGCACTTTGTCTAAGGCAGCCCTACTCTGCGTTTATTTTAATAGTATTATAATAATAAGAGTATAATAGCAAGCACCTAAAGGCAGAACTTTAATTGTGTATTATACAATACAACGACAAGTGAAGTGCGTATTTTCTATTTGATACTGATATTGCTGAAATTGATATCTACTGCAAATATTTGTAATGATGAAGCTAAACTGGGATGCTCTCTATGTAAAGCAAGCTTACTGTGAGATTATTTTGATATAGGGAGCAGGATGACAAGCCCGCCAAACGCATGTAAACATGGTAAAGCAACCCTACTCTTTTGCTATAAGGAGCTGGATTATGACAAGCAACTCAAAAGCATAACTTTTACTGGGTAATATACAATACAATGTCTAATACATATCTACTGCAAATATTTGTAATTATGAAGTAGTTATTTTGACAAGAGAAAATGAACCAAGTTACACGCCAGTTGTACTCACTTAGATTGCAGTTGTTTCCTTCCCAACCAGGAGCGCACATGCACTCATATTGATTATGTTGATCAACACAGGTCCCAGAATTCAGGCAAGGGTTGCTTGCACACTCATCTGTGTCTGAAATACAAACAATTGAACAAAATCAGCAATATCTCTACCCTATTCACAATTTTCTTTACCATTTTTTTTTCTGGTCATCAAAATAATATATGTACTTTTTATAATATAATTGCAAACACAATGCGTTTTGTTATTACTTGGAAATGGCGCTTTTTAATAAAACGACATTATCACAATGTCCAATTTAATAATTATCTAAAAAACAACGTAATTCAAAGTGATCATGGACATACATTGGTTCTAAAAACATAAACACATTCTTAACACATTATTTCCAAACTCGTACGGAAATGTAATCGGGAAGCACTTTAACTAGGCAGCGCTACCCTGAGATTAATTTCATAGTATTATAATATAAGGAACGGTATTATGGCAAGCACCTAAGGCAGAACTTTAATTGTGTATTATACAATACAATGACAAGGGAAGTGAGTATTTTCTACTGATACTGATATTTCTGCAATATATATATACTGCAATTATTTGTACTGATGAAGTAGTTATTTTGACAAGAGAAATTGAACCAAGTTACACGCCAGTCGTACTCACTTAAGTTGCAGTTGTTTCCTTCCCAACCAGTAGCGCACATGCACTCATATTGATTATGTTGATCTACACAGGTCCCGGAATTCAAACAAGGGTTACTTGCACACACACCTATGTCTGAAATACAAATGAATAAACAAAATCAGCAATATCTCTATACCCCATTTTCAATTTTCTGTACAAAAATGGATTTTTTTTTCAAAATCTGGTTAGTGGTGTTTTTTCATCAAAATAATAAATGTACTTTTATAGTATGTTTGCGATCAAAATGCGTTTTGTTATCGCTTGGAAATTACATTTTTTGATAAAGAGAAACGAACACAGACAACATAGCCCATGCTTTGTGCTAAATTATGACCTATGTTTCAGATCCTCTATTTTGTTTGTAAATTGAATCCTAGATTTTAAAGAAAATGTAACAATTTAATTATCATATTTATGAGATTTGAGTTAGAATGAAAAGGTCACGCAGTTGGATATCATATAATGGCCAACTTAATAATACCCGAAAACAACGTAATTCAAAATGAATATGGACATACATTGGTTCTAAATACATACACTTTCTTTCAAAATCGTACGGAAGCTTAATAAAGTAGGACTCTATCTAAAGCAACCCTACTGTAAAATTATTTTGATATAAGGATCATGATTATGACAAGCACATCAAACGCATGTAAAGCAACCCTACCGTAAAATTATTTTGATATAAGGAGCATGAGTATGACAAGCACATCAAACGCATGTAAAGCAACCCTACTGTGGGATTACTTTGATATAAGGAGCATGAGTATGACAAGCACATCAAACGCATGTAAAGCAACCCTACTGTGGGATTATTTTGATATAAGGAGCATGATTATGACAAGCACATCAAACGCATGTAAAGCAACCCTACTGTGGGATTATTTTGATATAAGGAGCATGAGTATGACAAGCACATCAAACGCATGTAAAGCAACCCTACTGTGGGATTATTTTGATATAAGGAGCATGATTATGACAAGCACATCAAACGCATGTAAAGCAACCCTACTGTGGGATTATTTTGATATAAGGAGCATGATTATGACAAGCACATCAAACGCATGTAAAGCAACCCTACTGTGGGATTACTTTGATATAAGGAGCATGAGTATGACAAGCACATCAAACGCATGTAAAGCAACCCTACTGTGGGATTATTTTGATATAAGGAGCATGAGTATGACAAGCACATCAAACGCATGTAAAGCAACCCTACTGTGGGATTATTTTGATATAAGGAGCAGGATTATGACAAGCACATCAAACGCATGTAAAGCAACCCTACTGTGGGATTACTTTGATATAAGGAGCATGAGTATGACAAGCACATCAAACGCATGTAAAGCAACCCTACTGTGAAATTATTTTGATATAAGGAGCATGATTATGACAAGCACATCAAACGCATGTAAAGCAACCCTACTGTGAAATTATTTTAGGGACAGGCACATCTGTGTGAGGGCGCTATTTATTTTACTTGATAATAAAGCCCTATGTAAATCTGTGCCATTTTGTGCCACTGAAAACACCATTTTTGGAGAAAATGATGAATAAAACCAAAATTAATCTGTTTCAGATGCTCTAGTTTGCATTGACAACAGATTCAAAGCTTTAGGAAGCAGAATGCAACATTGTCTTCACTTTTGAATATTTGTTTCTGTGAGATATGCCTTGGTGAAAATCACCGTTTTGGTCAAAAAAGGGGTCAAAAAGGGCCATTTTTGGGAAAAAATTCTATTTTGACCCAAAATTCATCTTCTGACAAAAGGGAAACATGGTTTGACAAAAACTTTCATCCTTCTCACATAACAGTTCCAGTTTACTTATTTGCTGGGAGAAAGCACTTTTTTGTTATCGCTTGGGGAAAATCATTGTTTTTGCCTAAAATGGGCCCAAAATGGCCGAAAAATGGCAAAATTTGACCAAAATTAGCACAAAAATCACTTTTTTACCACCTTAAAATTTGAATTTTCATACAAAATTTCACAGATGTGTTGAAAATGATAACATACATAATATTCAACAAAAATTAGATTAAATTACAGTGAAAACAAAAAAATTGACAGGGGGCACAAAATTATCAAGTGCCCCATGCACTCCTATGGTAAGTCTTATCAGAGAAAATGGCCCAATGTTCCGACAGTAATTTCGTCATTACTTCACTTAGCAATACAGTAGAAGATTGGTTTTGGTGTCAAATTGTTTCTGAGAAGTTCTCTCTTCCAATAAACAACAATTCATGTTAATAGAATTAATTTGAAATTTTTATGCCTGTCCCTAATTATTTTGATATAAGGAGCATGATTATGACAAGCACATCAAACGCATGTAAAGCAACCCTACTGTGGGATTATTTTGATATAAGGAGCATGATTATGACAAGCACATTAAACGCATGTAAAGCAACCCTACTGTGAAATTATTTTGATATAAGGAGCATGATTATGACAAGCACATCAAACGCATGTAAAGCAACCCTACTGTGGGATTATTTTGATATAAGGAGCATGATTATGACAAGCACATCAAACGCATGTAAAGCAACCCTACTGTGGGATTACTTTGATATAAGGAGCATGAGTATGACAAGCACATCAAACGCATGTAAAGCAACCCTACTGTGAAATTATTTTGATATAAGGAGCATGATTATGACAAGCACATCAAACGCATGTAAAGCAACCCTACTGTGAAATTATTTTGATATAAGGAGCATGATTATGACAAGCACATCAAACGCATGTAAAGCAACCCTACTGGGAAATTATTTTGATATAAGGAGCATGAGTATGACAAGCACATCAAACGCATGTAAAGCAACCCTACTGTGGGATTACTTTGATATAAGGAGCATGAGTATGACAAGCACATCAAACGCATGTAAAGCAACCCTACTGTGGGATTACTTTGATATAAGGAGCATGAGTATGACAAGCACATCAAACGCATGTAAAGCAACCCTACTGTGGGATTACTTTGATATAAGGAGCATGAGTATGACAAGCACATCAAACGCATGTAAAGCAACCCTACTGTGGGATTACTTTGATATAAGGAGCATGAGTATGACAAGCACATCAAACGCATGTAAAGCAACCCTACTGTAAAATTAGTTTGATATAAGGAGCATGAGTATGACAAGCACATCAAACGCATGTAAAGCAACCCTACTGTGGGATTACTTTGATATAAGGATCATGATTATGACAAGCACATCAAACGCATGTAAAGCAACCCTACTGTGAGATTATTTTGATATAAGGAGCATGAGTATGACAAGCACATCAAACGCATGTAAAGCAACCCTACTGTGGGATTACTTTGATATAAGGAGCATGAGTATGACAAGCACATCAAACGCATGTAAAGCAACCCTACTGTGGGATTACTTTGATATAAGGATCATGATTATGACAAGCACATCAAACGCATGTAAAGCAACCCTACTGTGGGATTACTTTGATATAAGGAGCATGAGTATGACAAGCACATCAAACGCATGTAAAGCAACCCTACTGTGAAATTAGTTTGATATAAGGAGCATGAGTATGACAAGCACATCAAACGCATGTAAAGCAACCCTACTGTGGGATTACTTTGATATAAGGAGCATGAGTATGACAAGCACATCAAACGCATGTAAAGCAACCCTACTGTGGGATTACTTTGATATAAGGAGCATGATTATGACAAGCACATCAAACGCATGTAAAGCGACCCTACTGTGGGATTATTTTGATATAAGGAGCATGATTATGACAAGCACATCAAACGCATGTAAAGCAACCCTACTGTGAAATTATTTTGATATAAGGAGCATGATTATGACAAGCACATCAAACGCATGTAAAGCAACCCTACTGTGGGATTATTTTGATATAAGGAGCATGATTATGACAAGCACATCAAACGCATGTAAAGCAACCCTACTGTGAAATTATTTTGATATAAGGAGCATGAGTATGACAAGCACATCAAACGCATGTAAAGCAACCCTACTGTGGGATTATTTTGATATAAGGAGCATGAGTATGACAAGCACATCAAACGCATGTAAAGCAACCCTACTGTGGGATTATTTTGATATAAGGAGCATGAGTATGACAAGCACATCAAACGCATGTAAAGCAACCCTACTGTGGGATTATTTTGATATAAGGAGCATGAGTATGACAAGCACATCAAACGCATGTAAAGCAACCCTACTGTGGGATTACTTTGATATAAGGAGCATGATTATGACAAGCACATCAAACGCATGTAAAGCAACCCTACTGTGAAATTATTTTGATATAAGGAGCATGAGTATGACAAGCACATCAAACGCATGTAAAGCAACCCTACTGTGGGATTATTTTGATATAAGGAGCAGGATTATGACAAGCACATCAAACGCATGTAAAGCAACCCTACTGTGGGATTACTTTGATATAAGGAGCATGAGTATGACAAGCACATCAAACGCATGTAAAGCAACCCTACTGTGGGATTACTTTGATATAAGGAGCATGATTATGACAAGCACATCAAACGCATGTAAAGCAACCCTACTGTGGGATTACTTTGATATAAGGAGCATGAGTATGACAAGCACATCAAACGCATGTAAAGCAACCCTACTGTGGGATTACTTTGATATAAGGAGCATGATTATGACAAGCACATCAAACGCATGTAAAGCAACCCTACTGTGAAATTATTTTGATATAAGGAGCATGCGTATGACAAGCACATCAAACGCATGTAAAGCAACCCTACTGTGGGATTACTTTGATATAAGGAGCATGATTATGACAAGCACATCAAACGCATGTAAATCAACCCTACTGTAAAATTAGTTTGATATAAGGAGCATGAGTATGACAAGCACATCAAACGCATGTAAAGCAACCCTACTGTGGGATTATTTTGATATAAGGAGCATGATTATGACAAGCACATTAAACGCATGTAAAGCAACCCTACTGTGGGATTATTTTGATATAAGGAGCATGATTATGACAAGCACATCAAACGCATGTAAAGCAACCCTACTGTAAAATTAGTTTGATATAAGGAGCATGAGTATGACAAGCACATCAAACGCATGTAAAGCAACCCTACTGTAAAATTAGTTTGATATAAGGAGCATGAGTATGACAAGCACATCAAACGCATGTAAAGCAACCCTACTGTGGGATTACTTTGATATAAGGAGCATGATTATGACAAGCACATCAAACGCATGTAAAGCAACCCTACTGTGGGATTACTTTGATATAAGGAGCATGATTATGACAAGCACATCAAACGCATGTAAAGCAACCCTACCGTAAAATTAGTTTGATATAAGGAGCATGAGTATGACAAGCACATCAAACGCATGTAAAGCAACCCTACTGTAAAATTATTTTGATATATGGAGCATGAGTATGACAAGCACATCAAACGCATGTAAAGCAACCCTACTGTAAAATTAGTTTGATATAAGGAGCATGAGTATGACAAGCACATTAAACGCATGTAAAGCAACCCTACTGTGGGATTATTTTGATATAAGGAGCATGATTATGACAAGCACATCAAACGCATGTAAAGCAACCCTACTGTGGGATTACTTTGATATAAGGAGCATGATTATGACAAGCACATCAAACGCATGTAAAGCAACCCTACTGTAAAATTAGTTTGATATAAGGAGCATGAGTATGACAAGCACATCAAACGCATGTAAAGCAACCCTACTGTGAAATTATTTTGATATAAGGAGCATGAGTATGACAAGCACATCAAACGCATGTAAAGCAACCCTACTGTGGGATTATTTTGATATAAGGAGCATGATTATGACAAGCACATCAAACGCATGTAAAGCAACCCTACTGTAAAATTAGTTTGATATAAGGAGCATGAGTATGACAAGCACATCAAACGCATGTAAAGCAACCCTACTGTGGGATTATTTTGATATAAGGAGCATGATTATGACAAGCACATTAAACGCATGTAAAGCAACCCTACTGTGGGATTATTTTGATATAAGGAGCAGGATTATGACAAGCACATCAAACGCATGTAAAGCGACCCTACTGTGGGATTATTTTGATATAAGGAGCAGGATTATGACAAGCACAGACAATTCAAAAGCTTTTACTGGATAATATACAATACAATGTCTAATTGATACGCACTTCAAATATTTGTGCTGATACGTAGAAATTGAACCAAGTTACTCACTTAGATTGTATTCGTTTTCTTCCCATCCCGGAGCGTATATACACTTATATTGATTAGCAATATCTCTACCACATTTCCCAATTTGTGCCCCAAAATAGATTTTTTCAGTTAGTGGTCAACCTCTTTTTTCATCAGAATAAGAAACGTTCTTAATGCATGTATAATTTATCTGCAATTAAAATGGCGTAGGTTTTCGATCCTCTCTCTTGTTTTTGCTATGTTAAAAAGTAACAATTTCGCAAAGTACAAATTCCTTGATATTGTATGTTACACGGTTGTACTCGCTTATGTTACAGTGTTTCCCTTCCCAACCAGGAGCGCACATGCACTCATATTGATTATGTTGATCAACACAGGTCCCAGAATTCAAGCAAGGGTTGCTTGCACACTCATTTGTGTCTGAAATAGAAACGATTAAATAAAATCAGTAAAAACTTTACCCCATTCCAATTTTCAGTACCAAAGTAGATTTTTTCAGGTTAGTGGTCAAGCTCTTACCCAGCAAACACAAAAATGTTTTTAAAACATTTTACACATGTTATATAGTGGGTGTTGGTCTACATAATAATCGTTTTTCTGACGATAAATTTCGGGTTATATAAAGGTCATGGAAACGTTTTAAAACTTTTTGTTTGAAAACACACTACAACAATATTTTTAGAATGTTTTCAAAATGTTATTGTAAAATATTTTTTCCAAACTTTTGTTGCCAAATATTTTGTCAACACTTAAATAACATTATGTTAGAATATTTGCAGTAGGTTATTAGCAAATGTTTTTGAAGGTTATGAAAACATTTTATAACCAATTTATGGCCTTTATATAACGTCCTTAATATAATTTATCTGCAATCAAAATGCGTTTTGTTATTGCTTGGAAATGACATTTTTTGATAAAGAGGATCGAATAAAGACAACATAGCTCACATCCTTGTGCTAGATTATGACGTAGGTTTTAGATCTACTATCTTGTTCAAAACGAAATCCTACATTTGACAGAAATTTTGACCTTTGTTATGGCATTGATTCACTATATTTATACATATTTACCTGTTCTTCATTTACAGTTATTTTTAGTTCTTTAGGTATTTTTAAAGTTACCTTACCGTTTGTTGTGTTATCCGGCAGTAGAATAAACACTCCTAATCCTGCTCCAGCAGCAAAAAGGCTAAAAAGAACTACAATGATGATTATGACACATCGTTTACGACGTCGGCCATCTTTGCTGCTAGCTGTGGATTGCAAAAATGTATTCAATAATAAGTAATTAAATACATAAATTTCAAGCAATTCTTGGCAGGACAAAGGTCATCATGCCCGTTGTTTCGCCTGTTTAAAGGTCCGTTGATGCTTCACTGCAGTTCTTCCAGATTTTCTCCAAATGAGCCAAAACACCTATGGGTCATGATTCCCCCCAACCTGCCTTAAACATCGTTGGCCAGGCCAACTAGCCAGGCAAGTAGGTGGGCAACATCTGTTTCTGTGCAGTTACTATTACCACCAATAAATAAATGTTTATACTAGGATTTGAGCAGGTGACCTTGTCCTTACATATCCCAATGTTATTTTTACACTTATCTGGACCTTGGCATGTTTCGCCATGAAATGCTGAGCTTGTTGTAGATCCAGATGTGTTGTTTCCTCTTTAAAGCAAATCAACACACACTAGATAATATGTTTACTACGGAGAAGAACGACCATGACCTAGGTACGCACCGTTAGATGTCCAGGGTGTTCTGGGTTTTTTAGAAAAAAAAACTTCTCTTACTATAAAATGAGAAAAAATACTTTGCCCAAATTTACTTGACCCACCTAACTGTCGATACAATAATGCATGCAACTAACTACAACAAAGAAAGCCCCCCACCCCCTCCGAAGTCAAACGGTGCGTCCCTATGTCATCGGATTGCAATTATTATAATTACGTGAAGTGACCGACCTGCATTTGTGATTTTTAGGGCATCAGGGCGTGGTGGCAAGCAGCCATCTTGTTCGTGGTCTTGAGTGGGATTTCCGGTTTCCAAATAGGTCTGTTGAAAAGCAGTCTCCTCATTACCTGTTAAAAGACATTACTTTCTATTAAAATGTTGTTCTATGCCAATTACCAAGAACTATGCTATAGACAATTTCACGTGCATAGTTTACAGCTGTCTACCGAGAAATTTGCTGACTCAACCATATTCTGGTTGAATAATACTTGTAATATGTCACCTTTTACCGACAGTCAACATTTACAAATTATCCGAGGCCAATGTTACGTTCTACCAATTGAAACTGACCGTATAAGGACATGGGAACGATTCCTTTAGGAACTACAGTTTGAAGACGATTTGCTTAAACCGTTATTGGTTGTAGAAAGGGGTATGTTTCTAAAATGTTAAGTCACCGAAAAGGTTGCACAAAATTCCTTACTGTTTTAGTGGTTAGAAAGTGGTCGCATAGATAGAGCTAGAGGAATATATAAATAGTCTAAGATCAGTTAAATTTGTTTTGTTTTTCCTGTAAAATAGGAATACTACACTTATATTTTGTCATCTCATCTGCGTCTTCCCTGCATATGAGTGGTATGTTCCCTTTATTTTTGAACGGGTCAATATTGGCCAATATCAGTAAAGTGTTTAAAAAGATGTGAACCTTCCCTTGGTCTTCTTTCCATTTACCATTATGCGTCTTGCCAGCGCGTACCCAAATCTCCATGGCAATGTGAACTCAATTTCAATCATTTCGGATTCATATTTTTAGGGCCATGTATTTGGCCCAGAGTCTTAGTAAGCTCATTAGGGAATGTACGTACCCCGGGTGAGATGAAAAATACTCTGCCACAAATTGCTTCCCCTACTTCTTGCTGTGCCAAAACAATCCCACTCCCTCCTCTTCGACGAGCCAAAAATCTTTTCCCGCATTTTACACATGCCATATTTTGCCGAACTCAAATTTCAAACATTAAATGGTCCAATCATGTGACGCGAGCAGGTCATTTCATATTTAACGTTTTTCTGTACTGTTGTAGGGCGTAATGTGGTGCCCCAACATCTGTGCCCAAAATCGCACGCCTTCTCTTTAAATCTGCAAAAAATATTTCATGATTCATATTCAGTAATGCATCATATGACCAACCTGTGTTTGCCATGCTGTTTAAGTCGTTTTTGCAGCCAGTTTCATTGCTAGCACGAGGTGGTGGATTACTAGCCATGTGTATATCAAGTTGCAACTTCGATAACCTGAGTAAAAACAAGTACAAAAGTTCCAGAAGTTAAGACCGCAATGTTTATGGAAATCGTTTGTAAGTTTTCGCAAATTAAAGCCTTGGAATCAATGAGCTGACTTAAAATCAATGTTCGTTATACGTTTACGCATAAAATTTTGAACGTTAGAATTTCCAAATTTTGCTAGCAAAAGGTACTTTATAATGTTATAGCTAATAGTATAACGTTAAATAAATAAACATAGGGGTTGTAATCACCTTTGTTCTTCGTGCTACACAACTTAGCTCGGTAGGACAAGGATTAATGTCTCATTTCTTTGGTTCCCTCAGCGTGACGAGCGATGTCATTAAACTGCCCCCATGTTATAAATCATAATTCTTAGAAAACATTGCAAGAAATTGAAAAATGCCAGTGAGATTTTGAAACTTTACTTTAAATCCTCACTTTAAAACGTTGGGTTTATACTTTATGTATTAAAGGTTTTTACTTTTTTCTTTCTTTCTTTCTTTCTTTCTTTCTTTCTTTCTTTCTTTCTTTCTTTCTTTCTTTCTTTTCTTTCTTTTTGGGGCATCAATGCATATGATTTCAATAGGGGTGGGTGGTAATAATGGATGCTGTCAATTACACTCATGTCTATCAATACAGGCTAGATAAATCAATCAATCATATGGAACATCGGTGCTTCAAGTGGTCATGTGCCTTCATGTCTCTTATCGTAATAATTAGATTTTGCTAAGCAAGATAGGCCTAAACAGGTCCGAACGCAAATTTGATGGCACGCTTGTCCATATTATTGTGACGTTCTCTCTCCATTATGCCACCCCTCTCTTTTCTCGCTTTCTTCTTTTTCTGTCTCCCAACTCTCCCACTCAGTTCAGACAGTGTTACTGGGTTTTTTATCTTCATGTTTCTTTGTCATCTTTTGAATTATCACTGTTATGTTTTCTTTGTTTGTCTGTTTGTTTTTAATGACTGAAAAACAATAAGCTTCTAGCCATCCAGGTAGAAGCAATTTTCAGATTAGCAATAGAAATATTGCTAAACGAATAAATCAAATCAGTCAGTTTCGCTCGAATGCAATTCCGTTTTATTGCATATTTATTTACCAAACACGCGAGTTTTAAGCTGTATTTGAGCGACATAAATTTTACCGTTTCGTCTCCGTAGATATTTTTTGCGTGGCCCTTCGATTAGGCTATTATATATCGTCGGTCGCAACACATAGTGGCGTACGTGAAGGACAAAATACGTCTCCGAGCAAAACGTTTTTGAAGGATATGCTACTTGTAACTGAGTCGATACTCGTCCATTGTTATCTCTCTGTGGCCCGATTCCATTTGAAATTGAAGTTTAAGGTTCAAACTATTACACTGTATCTTTGATAGTAAATAAAAAATAAAAAAATCACTCTACGCCACTATGTGTTGCGACCGACGATATAGTCGAAATATTTCCGTTATAATACGATCTCACTAACAAAGACTTTCGTGGGTTTGTAGAAAAAGAGGAAAAATGTAAACCACAGTTTTACAAAGTACACCTTAACCCTAGAACTACTGAGCCATATTTTTAACACGGACCATGAAGGGGGGGGTTTTGGTACCAATGAATATCTATGGGTCTCCTGTATCCAGTAATAACAAAATAAGAACGATTTTCGCCTTACAGTTTCTCCAAAATAGATAAGGAAATGACTATTTTAACCTAACTAACAAGTAAAAGACAAGCTCTTGGAATAATTTTACAAGAGCGAAATGAAAATCGTGGATTTTACTGTAGAAACCAATGGTGGGTTTCACCCTCCTGGGCATTTTTGATGGCCGGTCCTATCTCCAGGTAAGACATGCACCCCCTTCGGGTTAATAATGAAGATGAGAGTCTAGATGTGAAAAGATTATAATCTCTGTTCATTGTTAATTTAATTTCTTTATTTAAATATCTCCATTTTACAGGAGATATTTGCTTAAAATGAGCATTTACGGCCGTTTCCATGGAAAGCTTCTCTGTCGATGACCACTAGGTGGCTGAAAGAAGCCATCTGGATACGCCGAAAAGGCAAAGACACTCTCAACAAGGACGAGGGGGCCTACTCACTCAACAACACTATTAACCAACTCATTATGCCCTCTATAGCGGTTCCTGTTGGCTATAAAAGGAAGCGGATTAGTTGCCAGTCTGATGAAACCACTAGTGTAGTGGTGAAACGTCACTAAAAATGTGAGTTTAACATCTTCATTTATTTTGGATTTGCATAAAATGAGCAATGTTAACAAACATGTTATGTTTGCCTTTTTTGATTTAATCATCCATCTCAGTAAATTGATACACTTTCCAAGATGCATATGTAAAATTTCAAAACATTTCCCCAAAGTCACCAAAAAATGGCATTTTTACTAATTTTTACCCGGCAAAATAAGTTATATTATTTTACCATATTAATGGGTCCTGCTGTGGCTTTTGTGTTAGGAAATAAATCCGTGTCGAACAATTTAACTTCCTAAAAATGGTTGTCATTTCAAAATTACTAAAAATAGCCAAATATAGCAAGATATTAATTGTGTTTATTAATTTATTTTATGAAAAAGGAAAATTGTCAAGTTCAAACTTTAAAGTTCTTTTATTCGAAACAGCGATTTTCAAGTTAGATCATTTAACCAAATCATGGCCGCCTTCTCCAATATACCGCGCTATGTGCTGCCATATTCATGTTACCCTTGTCCAACAGGCATGAACCACAAGTGCTGCCCTAAACTTGTGTTACCCTAGTCCAATATACCACCTATACGTGTGCTGCCTTTAAAACAATGTGCTCCCTTGTACACTATACCACGCTATACATGTGCTACCCTTACACAGTTTGTGCTACCCATGTCCAATATACTACGCTATATATAATGCATGTGCTAGCCTTAATAAAAATGGTGTGCTGCCCTAGTCCAATATGGTACGCAATTCATGTGCTGCCCTTAAAACAATGTACTGCCCTTGTCCACTATACGAAACTATACTTGTGCCACCCTAAAGTTGTGCTACTATATTCCAATATACCACGCTATACATGTACTGCCCTTTAAACAATTGCAATATCCTTGTTCAATATACCACGCTATACATTGCCTCGTTTAAAATGTTAAGTTTTATTTATTTTATTTTTTTTGGTTTTGGTCACGTGGTTTCCTATTGTCCTGCCTAACCACTTGAATCATAAGATATCGAACTCATTCTTTCTACCTTTTGTTAAAAACTGAACATTTGTGTCAGTCAGTTTCGGTTTTGGTTTCAGTTTCTTGTAAGTGGTGTGAAGAAATAAAATTATTTGATTTGCAGTTACCTACTCTAAGTATACAAAAGAAATGTTTAAATTTCGCAGTGCAATATTCACGAGGAGAGAAATCGAGCATGGTAATCTACATTGAGAGACGTGGTTTACAAAATCGAATAAGCCTAGGCTATTTCACCTGTGAAAAAAATATAGACCATCGAAATATTTGCATTCGACATTACAAAAGGGGCCACTATTGCAATTGTATAGGTGCTATAAACAAAATCGATTCATATCCTTAATCCCATGTACCAGAATCGATGGAAGGCCATTATATGACCTCTAATAACCTAATGACTTTTACTGAAGCAATTTTTACTGCAAAATGTAGAAGATAGAGGGGAGAAGAGATTATGTGGTGTGCGTGTGTGTGGGGTAGGGGGGGGTATGGGCCGGGAGAAAAAGAAACAGATGGGAGAGAGCATTAGAAGTGAAAGAGAAGGGGAAGGAGAGCTCGAGATGAAGATATCGAATGTAGGGGAGGAGGAGGGGGAGAAGGAGTCACTTAGGGAAGAGGTGGTTATATAAGGAGGGGAGCCCCCTCTTAAAGAGGTATGGGTTGTGCTTCCCGGGGATAATAAACTAATTCATAATCAAATCATCTCCATGCATCGTTTATGTTTCATACAAACAAAGCCCCCACCCCCACCCCATCCTTCAATATACGCGCATGTATATGATTTCTAGGCCTAGAACTCGTGAGTGTGATATGCCACCTTCGACAGAGAGCATCAACTGTCGTCCACGTGATAGATTTCCGATATCAATCATGATCTATACTATTAATAATAATTATGTTAGCACAATAGGCTATTGTATACTTCTGGTTATATACCCTATACTGTGTCCTCCCAGCATAATAGTGTTATGATTGCAGACCAGATCTGCTCTACTTTTCACCAGCCCATTCGGGGCTGGTACCTGTTTCAGGTTTGGGGTCAGTTTACTCAAGAGATTATATTTTAGTGGTATTGGAATGATTTTTTTTTTTACTTTTTGTGGTTAAATTTTTTTTTAAATATTTTAATTCGATTTGTTAGGAAAAGTAAGTATGTTTTGCCGTTTCAACGAACGAAAACGAGTGAGTATTACCAAAGTTATGTTTGAACTAATTAATTATGACTTTAAAAGTTTAAAGGCCTAAATGTAACAATAATAGTTAATATATATAGCATCATATGGTCAGCAGAAGAAAATCTGACATCACCTATGATGTCATATCAGTGTCCTTGACCGGGGTCCTTACTCCTTGACCACTGAACAGCGTGATATCATGTTGATAACAGATCTATAGAATCAAAATCTTCATCATATCCCCGGATCATATCACAGATTCTCAACAATCTGTGATCATATGGACCATATTGATGTGAAAGTAGTTATCTATCATATCCTGTGTCGTTTTATGGATAAAAATGACTCAAAATGTTATTGATGAAATGGTTGCTATCATAAACATCAGTTTTGTCTTTTCAACGGGAAAAATCCGATGCAAAATAAAGTTTTTAGGGCCTAGCTATAATATGGGCATAATTTATGCATATAGTATTGAACAATGTACCCCATTTGACATGCACTTATAGATAAATAAATTGTCTTACTTTATTAATTTAATAACTTCTTTATTATAAATAAAATGACACATAACTATTTGATTCATAAAATTACATTCAACAAAATGATTGAAGAGAAAACACACAAGGCACTAGGCAGACTGTTATAGAATGGAGTATGTAAGATGCCAATTTTTCATGTCCATAGCTTCGCAGGAGTTTCCGACTAGCAATCAACATGATCAGCACATTCAGAAAAACACAGTTTAAGAGTGAAGATTGTAGTGAGTAACCAGTCCTTTATAAATGTGCTGGCCACTATCTATTATAATATAGTAGGCTTAAACTATACATTGCGAATTAATTAAGTTATTTTAAAATAAAATGTACATGTAAGTTAACTCAAACCGGCAGTGTATATATCGAAAGCAGTGAAATCGGACATTCCTAAGCGAAGATATTGAGTTCGTAAGTTCTGGTATTACAAAATTGGAAATTGAGATATCGTGGGTAAAAAGCTGAAAAGACAAAAAAACCAACGACAACAACAACAACAACAACAACAAAACAAACAGACCAGAACAATTTGGAGTACATGTAATGAATTAAAAGAGTTGACATGAGATTAGGAATTAATGTTTTCTGCTGTTTCAGTGTGCATGTTCTCATCGTTGATGGTTTGGTGGACTGTCATGTAGATGTAAGCGTGATCCTAAAAATGCCTTTCACATTGACCAAAACTAATTACAAGACCTCTTCTACATTGAGGCTGGCTTTCCCTTTTAAAGGGAATTTTTATTAATCCCTTGATTTGAAATGAGGGATTGTGCTACCCTTAAAAATGCGCTACACGTTTCCAATATACCGCGCTATACATGCGCTGCCCTTAAAAACTGTATGCTGCCCTTGTCTAATATATACTAAGCTATACATGTGCTGCCTTAAATAGTTTGTGCTATCCTTGTCGAATTATACCACGTAATACATGTGCTGAAGCCTTGTCAAATGTCCAATATATTGCGCTATAAAGAGTGTATCATAATTTACAGAACAAAAATGCCACTATAATTATTATGAGGCATTTGGTCAAAATGCTCTAGTTGATAGCTGAATCAACATCTTGTCCTGCCACAACTGTAAAATCGCTATAGTGTGATCATTAATAATGACTCACTGACAATTTCTGTGAGCTGTGTAAAAATGTAGTTGCGCAAAAGTCAATTAAAATAACACGAAAATCACAGTTTCACGACTTTCTTTACTGTAATTGACTGAACGCCTTGTAGAATTGTTTGACAATTATGTGATTGCTGATCGCACACCTCAAGTTTCTATTTGCGGGGCTATCTGAAAATGAAGGGTTTCCAAAATGTTTGTTCGGGAATGTACCACACAGACTTAAACCTACTTTTTGCTGTTATTGCTACCCATCAGTATACCAAATTTTCAAAACAAAGTATCCAAATTTGCCCTATGTATGCGCTTTTAAGGATCATTCGCCAATTGGCACATTGGTCTCCGCCCATCAATATACTAAATCGCTAAAAATGTACCCCAAAACGGTGGCACATACCCGTATACCTTCAACCATGGAGACTCCTCGGGCCGGGCCCATCACATGAAAAGTAGAAACGAAATACTATCTGGAATAATTTTGGATATTTATTTTTTTCAATAAACTTAAAACAATATTTTCTAATGATTTAGACGTAAATGTTAAAATAGGGACTATATTGTTTCTATAATTATAATATAACTTTATACTTATTATATTTCTATGAACATCTAAAACCTGCTTGAGTCCGGAGTAAACTTGGACTGGTAAGGGGAATGTATATCACCTGCCAATTGGCCATTATTGATGGGTGACTGAGATCCTATTTGTTTGTGAAAATATTGCTTATAGAACTGTTATCATCGGGGAGCTACCATGGATAAACACCCAGTCGGTCCGAATAAGCCCACACGCTTAGGTCCGTAGAACACCCAGCCGGTACATAATGAGCACACACGCAGTCATTCCCAACAAACACCCAGTTGGTCCAAAAGGCCAGACCCCTTCGAAATGCATAAGTCATGCTAAGAGAGTCCATAAATTTATACAGGCCTGACAGAATGCAGACCACTCACAACAATCAAATAACAATTTTGCTTTAATTGATCGAGAGATAAGAAATATTCCATGCTCTTATCTTTATACTTTGTTTGCTCCTATTCTGCTCTCTTTCCCGTTTCGCTTTTTCCATTTCCATTTTTTTCTCCTTTTCTCATTTTTGCTCAACTGATATGAGAATACCAAATCAGCAGAAGCGAGTAGGTTCACAAAGAAGCTAAGGCTACAGACTACTTGTAGACTATAACAATAACTGAGGGGATCAGATGTTTAAACTAGAGCGGTTCTCGGCTTTCGCGGTTCTCTGCATTGGCGGTTCTCGGTACATACGGGTTGTGGATGTAGCCATGTGTAATTCTGGTTGGTGTGTTCTGATTGATTGGTTTAAGCATTCGTGCTGTCTTGGTCGGCATGTGATGTTTCTGTTCAGAACCTTGTATGAGCCCAATGTGTATTTTTTTGCGATGTTGTTTGTCTGTCTGTGCCATTTGAATATTAAACCAATGCAAGAAATTGATTATCATAATTATAGTTTGATTTTGAGATGGATACTATATGGTAGAGGGGAAATCCACTACCCACATCACTCTATCTCTACCACCTTACCCTTATAGGCCTATCCCACCCTAATACACTACCGCCATACCCCACCCAGAGATGCCACTGAGTAGGCCTACTTGCAAAACAAACTGAAAATCGTGAGGGTCTATCTTCCTTCAAAATACGGAGTATCCCAGAATTATATACACCGGGAAAGTTGAAATTTGTAGGTATGAAAAGCATTTCTATTGGTGGACTGGTATTGTTCTAAATTCTCAAATTTACATATGTTTAGCTTTCTTTGGAATGTTATATTTTAGAAATTGGACATTTTAATATAAGTTACGGGATATTGCGTAAAAATGTTGAATTCCTGCAATTATCACAAACTTATTTCACAAGTTGCATTCGTTAAGGCTCTTATATAACGGGAAACAAGTTTATTTAACGAATTAGATGACAAAATGAAATCCTTTTTAGGCCTATGATATATAAAATAAATATTTTTTAATATTTTATTGACTGCTAGCTTTATATTATAATCATAAACCCTCGGTGGTCTTGAAGCAATGTCGTTGCATGGTTTTGAAGTTATATTGGGCCTATAATTTTAACAGCCCTCGTGGTCCTAGAAGTCAATATTCGTTATTCCCGGATAAACTTGATAAGAGTTAAAATAATTGTTTTTTTTTCTTTGTCAATACAAAGTTTCCATGTGGCATTTTTTTGGTTACTAAATTTCATTTTATTTTACAAATTCGGCTATAGGCCTACAAAAGAAAACAACGAATATTAAAATAATTGTTTTATGCACATAGGCAGATAGATATAAATACAAAATCAAAGGGGAGAAACAATACTAATTTGTTTCTTAATAAATGTACATCAGGCAACTATGATAGCCAAAAGACCTCAAATCGATCAAAGAAAGGTACTATTTTTTATGTATATTTCAAAGGGACTCTTAATTAGTGGTGTGCGCCCTTAAGGTTACATTATCATGGTCGTGTATTTCTTTATTTTTGTTTCAAGTGTATTATCATGATACACATTTTTTTATATTCTTCATTATTTCACTTTCACTTGAGTACCGGTATTACTTTATTTACAAAGAACAGGGGAATACTTAAATTTTCCCCTGAATATGGACCCAGTATAAAGAAGAAATAAACAAACAAACAAACAAACAAATGTATCATCATACACTTCACGTTATATGATTTTTTTCAGTGTTTTACCTAATTTTAAGTAATTCTTTATTGGGGTGCATGCTCTTTAGTGTAGTCACCAGAGGGGGTTCCCATGCACCGAGTGCTTTTTTTTCTAACTTACATTTTTGTAATCCTGAAGGTGTCTAGTAAATGAATTTTGATGTTCACAAAATTAAATATTGTCCCATGGGGTTCATTTGGCGGCCATCTTGGATTCCGACAAAATTCAATTAAATTGACATAACTTTTGAACTATTGTCTGTCCAATTAACTTAGACACCCAGTTTTTGTTACTTATTTGAAAAAATATCCACTTTCAAAGAAAGTCATGAAAGAAAAGTGTTAACATTCGCTGAGACCTAACGGGATTTTTGTGTTTCCAAAGCATTGAGTGAGAGTTTACCAGAAATTCTATTGAAATTGGAAGGTTTTTCTCAACACTTTAAAAATAATCCGGTAGAAGTTGGGTACCACTATTTTGGAAGGTCTCATTATACAGATTTGTAGGTATTGTGATTTTGGATAGTGAATGGATGAATAGTAAATTAATTATACTCCTCACCAAAAACATTTTATAAAAATGAAAAATATAATTCAGTTCATAAAATGCAGACAGGGTTTCTAATTGGCATATTTATTCTTAGTGTATTAACTCAGTGATCCCAGCTGTCCCTCAACCAATTACAACAATTCGGCGCGGTATTTGAATCTTGTTCTGCGCATGCTTTTGGCTTGGTCCAATTCCAAGAAAATACAAATTGTATGCCCTATGAATGTTCTGATGTTATTGGTGAGGAGTATAATTCACAATACACTCCAGACGCATAGTAACTTGCCCTATCATTTGTTATAATGCACCAACTGAAATTATTGATTGGCTCCAAACAAAGGATTTGAACCGATGTCCTTCACCGAAATCATGGCACAGTGCAGTCCATTCAATCAAATATTATCATCAACCTATTTGATCGTAGTGTATTTGTTATGCGTGTGAGACGACCTCTCGCGGTAGATTGCAAACATGCTTTTGTTGAATGCATTTGAGTAGACCGCCCGGGTAGACCGCCATTATTGTGAATTAGTAAAAGGATCAAAGAAAAAAGGGTGGCATCACTGATCAATATGCATGATTACAATGTTCAAACACCCCTTACTGTAAATAGATTATCCCATCAAAAGTTTCAAGTCATTAGGAATATTCGGCTGGACCCAGATATCTTGCTGTAAATCGGTCAAAATTGAATATAAGTAGACAAGGAAGAATATTTTTTCATCTCTTTACTAATAATTTCTGTTAGGTCTGACCGTGTTTAGTAACTTTTCTTTCATGACTTTTTGCCAAATTAAAAACTTTTCGAAATATATCCTAAAAACCGGGTGTCTAAGTTATTTGGACAGACAATAGACATCATAGGAAGACAAATGACCCCATTTTTCGGGATAATGTGGACATGAGCAATCAATTAAAAGGTTTATTTTCATGATTTAAACATGTTGGATACATTAAAATGCAAAATATTATTAAAAATAGTATCTTCAAGGCATACTCATCTGTATATAATAGGAGCTTTTTTTGGTACATTGAGAAGGATATTTTGATGTTATTGATTTATTTACTATTTTCTCTTCTAGGTGCATGACTTAACTTATTATTAGCTAGAACTGCTGTTAGTGAACCAACAATCGTAGCATAGTGATAGTGAAGTGGTGGATAATCATGCCAAAACGCAAGGGTGATAAAGGTACCGAGTCAGACTCACTGCAGAAACGTCCACCTGTAAATTGTATTTTACATGTGAGTGGTATTGAGCATCTAGATTATACGCCGCTCAGTAAAGTAAGGGGCTCCGCCACTGACAAGCTGGCTCAGCTACATGACATTTGCGACAAAAGACACATTGAACCTCTTGATTCACTCTATCGCATGGATGATGTCTGTAATCACATTCCGGAGAGTCTTGCTGGTGCAGATTTATATAGAAACAATTGGATATCATCGAGGCTGCTACCAAAACTTTACTGAAAATCAATATCGTTTGAAATGTAGTGCAGGAACTAATGAATCTTCAACATCACAATCCTCTCGTAACCGTAAATTACAATTATCAACTGTCATGCGACTGTTCCCTCCAGAATGTATCTTTTTAGAGTTTAGTTTTTTAGAAATAAAAGTGTCTGGAAAGACTGAGAGACGCATCAAATTCCCAGTATTCAAGGACAAATACGGAGCATTTAAGGAGCCTACTTGAAACAGATTGAGCCTCGGGCACTAGAACTAGGACTACATCGTCTACATAGCATGGTGCTAGGTGAGGACCTCTTTGCAAGAGAGGCGAATGAGAAGCTGAAAGTCCTACTTGAGAACCACATTATCCATGACTCGATCGCCTATGCCAAATTTCATCTAGGTGACAAAGGGTATATCACCAACAACCTGGTCTACAGCGGCAGCATCTCTGTCGCAGACGCGGTGACTGGAAACTACCAAAGCACATACTGCTCTGCATTATCATCCGGCACCTCTACAGAAGCAAACAACTCGCCACTATTCTCAGTAAGCTGGATATAACTGTGACACTGAGACATAACTTCGCCTTGGAAATTGAGACAGTGTTGGCCAAGGATCTTGATGAGGTTTCCACATCCCTTACTCCGCAGATCATTACCGGCGAGGGAAAGGATGTGTTTCATCTCGAACGGGACAATCTAAACAATGACAAATATTCATGGGCCTAACGTGGTGAACAGCACTGCTGAGATAATGATACAAGATGTGAAACCCGGGTTTGATGCCACTACTAACCATGATCGGACTCTCCCTCTCTACGAGCGTAGATATACCCGAGACCATGGCTTCTGTTCATATCTGTAGTCAAGTCGGGTCCAAATTTCCTGAGGGAACCGTGTTCACTCCGCCCATGATAAATAGCGAAATGTACTCAACATGCATCTCAAAGAATATCGTGTCTGGTCATTTACACGGGAAGCAGTAGGGAGAAGCAGCCTGTCCCAGGGTTTAGTGGCTTCCTCTCAGCTACCGGTGTGAAACCCCAAAGAAAGTCAACTATCGACTATTTCACCCCTATCCATCACCCCTTCACCATCCAAGTGGGTCAGGAGTATGTCCTTGTCTTCATATGTGACATACTTCACAAGCATGGTAAAAGTGGAGGGGTCCTGTAAAGCGAGGTCGAGGGTCTCACGAGGAGTACATGTCTGTACAAGATTCAGCAAGGTCTTGGGGTTGGTGACCTCAACGTTCTCCTCCTCAATGAATCGCTCAATTAACAAGCGCTTCACCGACTGTTTAGAGGCAGAACAGTGCTTTTGCATATGCCTTCCTGTCAATACACTACGTAGGCAGCCACTGGTAATGAGATCAGCCACCAAACCCTGGGACAGGTTGCTTCTCTCAATAGCTTCCACAGATGTGAACAGGGAGCGCGTAGAGAGGGGGAGTTCGATCCTGGTTAGTGGTATCAAACCCGGGTTTCACATCTTGTATAATTATCACACCAGTGCTGTTCACAACATTCTAGCCATGGATATTCGTCATTGTTTTGTTTAGATTGTCCCATACAAGATGAAACACGTCGTTTCCCTTGCTGGTAATGATCTGCGGAGTATTATGTGGAAACCTTATCAAGAGCCTTGGCCATCACTGTCTCTAGTTCCTAAGGCGAAGTTGCATGTCTCACAGTGACCCAGCTTACTGAAGATATAGTGGTGAGTTGTTTGCTTCCATAGAGGTGCCCGATACTAGTGCAGCATGTGCTTGGGTAGTTTGGTAGAAGAAACAGGGCCACATCCTTATACTTATCTTTGAACCCCAGCTTATATGAATAAGTCACCGCGTCTGCGACAGAGATGATGGCGCCGTAGACCAGGTTGTAGGTGATATAGCCTTTGTCACCCGGATAAAACTTGGCAAAGGTGATCGAGTCATGAATATCATGGTTCTCAAGTCGGACCTTCAGCTTGTCACTTCTGTACTCTGGATTGAGGAAGCCAGAAGACTCAGCGATGTAAGTAACATAACCTCCTTCTGCCCAACAACTCGGTCTTGAATGAAATCAAGGACAACAGTGAATGCCAGCAGATGTGCAGCAGCTTTACGATACTGCTCTGTTTCAATTGTCGCTTTCGCTTCATCACGCAGGTATTAGTTGTGTACTTCGTGTTGAAAGAATCGCGACAGGAATAGTGGAAATTCGCCTCTCTTGCAAACAGGTCCTCACCTTGCACCACGCTATGTAGACGAAGTAGTCCTAGTTCTAGTGCCCGAGGCTCAATCTGTTTCCAATTAGACTCCTTAAATGCTCCGTCTTTGTCCTTGAATGCTGGGAATTTGATGCATCTCTCAGTCTTTCCAGACACTTTCATTTCCAGTCTTCCATTTCCAGCATGACAGTTGATAATTGTAATTTAAGGTAACGAGAGGATTGTGATGTTGAAGATTCATTAGTTCCTGCACTACATTTCAAACGATATTGATTTTCAGTAAAGTTTTGGTAGCAGCCTCGATGATATCCAATTGTTTCTATATAAATCTGCACCACCAAGACTCTCCGGAATGTGATTACAGACATCATCCATGTGATAGGGTGAATCATGAGGTTCAATGTGTCTTTTGTCGCAAATGTCATGTAGCTGAGCCAGCTTGTCAGTGGCGGAGCCCCTTACTTTACTGAGCGGCGTATAATCTAGATGCTCAATACCACTCACATGTAAAATACAATTTACAGGTGGTCGTTTCTGCAGTGAGTCTGACTCGGTACCTTTATCACCCTTGCGTTTTGGCATGATTATCCACCACTTCACTATTACTATGCTACGATTTTTAGTTCACTAACACCAGTTCTAGCTAATAATAAGTTAAGTCATGCACCTAGAAGAGAAAATAGTAAATAAATCAATAACATCAAAATATCCTTCTCAATGTACCAAACAGAGCTCCTATTATATACAGACGAGTATGCCTTGAAGATACTATTTGTAGTAATATTTTGCATTTTAATGTATCCAACATGAAAATAACCCTTTTTATTGATTGATCATGTCCACATTATCCCGAAAAATGGGGTCATTTGTCTTCCTATGATGTCTAGTTCAAAACTAATGTCAATTTCATTGAATTTTGTCGGAATCCAAGATGGGCGCCAAATGAACGCCATGGGACATGATATTTTGCATTTTAATGTATCCAACATGTTTAAATCATAAAAATAAACCTTTTAATTGATTGCTCATGTCCACATTATCCCGAAAAATGGGGTAATTTGTCTTCCTATGATGTCTAGTTCAAAAGTTATGTCAATTTAATTGAATTTTGTCGGAATCCAAGATGGCCGCCAAATGAGCCCCATGGGACAATATTTAATTTTGGGAACATCAAAATTCATTTACTAGACACCTTCAGGATTACAAAAATGTAAGTTAGAAAAAAAAAGCACTCGGTGCATGGGAACCCCCTCTGGTGACTACACTACTTATATAGGTCTATTTTGTTTATTTGTTTTCATCATCAATTTCTCTAATCATTCTTGATAGATGGTTGTGTTGAATACACTATTGCTTTATTTTTTGTTTTAAGTGTATAATTATCATCCGGACACATTTTCAAATCAAGTTTTATACAGGCCTAATATGACTTATCATTCTTGACAAGATAGGACATGCTGCATAGGCTGTTTATTTACATGATGTCACGTGCTGTATGCTGTTTATTTATTTGGGCCTAAATTATTTCTTTACTTTTGTTTTAAGTGAACATGTATATCATGATAGCGCATTATATGTTTTTATATCAACCGTGTTGTCTTTTTAAAGACAGTTCCTGTTTCACCACTGACCGCTTAATTATGTCAACATTCGCTCGTGTTTGCTCTATTTATTATCAGGTCAGTATAGGGTTGCCAAACCCGCGATTTAATGGCCCAATATAGGACGACTTTTGAAGATTTTCTACGGGACAATATCCTGTCCTATAAACACCAATAATATTATTGATGGCTAAGAAAAAAGGGCTACTTTCCGACATTGGTTAAAGCGAATTCTGGCAGTTTCTTATCCCATAGGAACCAATGGTAAATAATAAAACAAACTATTGGGCGACTTTTCAATTATTTGACCAACCATTTGGGCTGGCCGCTTAACACAATGTCAAAATTTGTCAACATTCGCTCATAATTATTTGCTTTGTTATGTACAGGCGGCGAATGGCATGATCGAGCCGGCAACTTGTGAAACCGCCCGGCCGTATGGCATTTTCCATATAGATGAGGTGACATGTGTTTACATTTGATACGCCCTCTGTTGGTCTGTGATCAAAACTGTCAGGCAAAAAACACTATAGTTTACATGGAAGAAGTTGATTTTTATTCATTAACTTTGGTTTCAAAGCAAATAATACAAAAAATGGTATCAATCTTGTTTATAAATGCATCAAGCTATATACATAATATCACACAAAACTTCAAAGGTTTTTAAAAGTTGAGTTTTAAAGCGATTTATGTGGTCTGTCATAGACACTTCTGTGTTATTTTGCCTGCTTTCTATTCATCTGATGATCAGCATATTCATCTGATGATCAGCATATTTAGAGGTCAATAAGTTATTCTTAAGGGTACGTGCAGAGCCCATCTGTCAGGTGTATTTTCACTTTTTCATAAAATGTCATTTTAGCACCTAAAATATCATCATGAAAATCAACAACCCGGTGTTGCCAGGATTTTGTCCATTTTAGTGTGGGTAGTACAAGCTAGGTACTTTACATTTTAGTAAAAATCAGCTTGGGCAAATGTTACTTCTAAATACAGTGTTGCCAGAAAAACCGGTATTTTTGCAAATTGACATTTTGTCAAATTACGCCTTTTTGTCACAATTATGTGCATTTTGACAAATACATTCCTTCAAGGTGAATCCAAAAAACACTTTTTGGCTTTGTAAATATGTAAATACTGAAAATTCAAAATTAGTGTTGCCAAAATTCTTGATAAAACACCCAATATTAGTATTTTACTGATAGTATGATTTGTTGTTGATGGCTTGGTTGGGAAATGATTATTTTTAACTTCCATACATCGAATGTACATAGTATAGATTGTTATATGAATTTTTAAACACCTGAGCACAAAGTAAGTGTTGCCAGAATTCTTGATAAAACACCCAAAATCATAATGCCACGATCCAGTCCTCTCACGCTAAAGTTAACAACGTCAAAATTTGGTTTACTATCATCAATAGCTTGTCCTAAAAAGTTTTGAAAACCCCATGGTTCTAGTATTATCTTGTGCAAAGTTATAGTCAGGGTAATTATGGATATTAATTTTGTTCTTTGTTTTTTATTGAATTTTGAACTGGTTACTCAAGCCTTACTGGACTGGAGCAATAATTAAAAAATATATAAATATCGTTATCAATAATAAACAAAATTATTATCATCAATATCAAAAATATTAACATCAATAATATCAATAATAATCAAAAATATTAACATCAATATCAATAATAATCAAAAATATTAATATCAATATTAATAATAATCAAAAATATTAATATCGATATCAATAATAATGAGAAATATTAATATAAAAATCAATAATGATCAAATATATTAACATCAATATCAATAATAATCAAAAATATTAATATCGATATCAATAATAATCAAAAATATTAATATGAATAATAATCAACAATATTAATATGAATAATAATCAAAAATATAAATTTCAATATCAATAATAATCAAAAATATCAATATCAATAATAATTAAAAATATTGATATCAATTTCAGTAATAATTTAAAAAAAAATATAAATATCGTTATCAATAATAAACACAAATATTAACATCAATATCAATAATTATCAAAAATATTAATATTAATATCAAAAATAATCAAAACTATAAATATCAATTTAAATAATAATCAAGAATATTAGTATCAATTTCAATAATAATCCAAAATATTAATAACCATATCAATAATAATCAAAATATTAATATCGATATCAATAATAATGAAAAATATTAATATCAAAATCAATAATGATTCAAATATATTAACATCAATATCATTAATAATCTAAAATATTAATATCGATATCAATAATCATAAAAATATTAATATGAATATGAATAATAATCAAAAATATAAATATCAATATCAATAATAATCAAAAATATATATTAATATCAATAATAATAAAAAATATTAATATAAATATCAATTTTAAAATATTAAGATAGTTTTGATTATTGTTGATATTGATATTAATATTTTTGATTATTATTGATATTAATAGTTTGCTTATTATTGATTGTTATTGATATTGATGTTAATATTTTTTATTATTATTGATATTGATAGTTTTGATTATTAGTGTTATTGATATTGGTATTAATATTTTTAAATATTATTGATATTGATATGAATATTTTTGATTATTATCGATATTGATAGTTTTGATTATTAGTGTTATTGATATTAATATTTTGAGTGTTATTGATATTAACCCTAGAACTACGAAGTACCACCCCAAGATTTCTTATCCGTCATAAAAAAAATGTGCGCATTTACGCTCCGACCTAAACTAATCGTAGATCCATTCTTTGCGCTCATATTAGTGTAGGCAGCTTTCGTGGTCAGGAGGGGCAAAATAAAAATTTGGGGCACAAACGAAAAAAATGCAGTTGCATCATACAAATTTCAATACATATACTGGTTTTGTTTTTTAGAGAGGCTTTATTGAGAAGATAAGCGCGTGTAACACGCAAAAATTTTGTATCTTACACTATTTTCGCCCATGATCAGGATGAAAAGAGCTTTATTGGGACATTTTTTTACTTTATACTGTTTTGGTCCATGATCGGGCTGAATTTTGGCTTTTGCTTTGCCCTCCAGATTGCCTCTTTCATTTTTTGTCAGAGGGGCACTTTTTTCTTTCAATATTTGTCAGGGGGCACTCTGCCCCCCTTGCCACCCCACTGGCTACGCTACTGGGACCGACTGTCAAAGATGACAATAGAGGGGGGGGGGGGTGTTGGTGAGGGCCACCAACGCATTTTTTGTAGAATTTTTAGCCGAAAATCAATTTTGTCAATACTTTTGTACATAGGCCTAGCTGAAATTTTCCAAATTTGTATGGGCGCCCTCTCATTATGACGTCATAGCGATATTATGAGAGGAATGTTTGTACTTATTGGTATCAATGGGGTAGAGGAGACCCATAGCTATACATTGATTCCAAATATAACGGTATATGACGTTTATAAGTGAAAATTAGGGGGTTGCAACCCCCCTTCGTAGTCCGTGTTACAAAATATGGCTCAGTAGTTCTAGGGTTGATGTTTTTTTTTAAATTTTTGTTGATTGTTGATAATGACGTTAATATATTTGATATTATTCTTAATATTATTGATGATAGTAAACCAAATTGATGCTAATACTTTTGATTATTATTTATATTGATATTAATATTTTTGATTATTACTGATAATGATGTTAATAGGCCAATAGACCTACATTGATATTATTATTAATATTGATGATAGTAAAAAAAAATTGAAGTTGGATCGTGGCACATATAAATATATATATATATGATTTTGGGTGTTTTATCAAGAAATCTGGCAACACTTACTTTGTGCTCAGGTGTTTAAACATTCATATAACAATCTATACTATGTACATTCGATGTATACATGAAAATTAAAAATACGCATTTCCTAACCAAACCATCAACACAAAATCACTAAAATGCTAATATTGGGTGATTTATCAAGAATTCTGGCAACACTACTTTTGAATTGTTAGTGTTTAGATATTTACAAAGACGAAAAAGTGTGAAGGAAAATATTTGTCAAAATGCACAAAACTTTGACAAAAAGGCGTAATTTGCAAATTGTCAATTTGCAAAAATACCGGTTTTTCTGGCAACACTGTATTTGGAAGTAACACATGCCCAAGCTGATTTTTATTAAAATGTAAAGTACCTAGCTTGTACTACCCACACTAGAATGGACAAAATCCCGGCAACACCGGGTTGTTGATTTTCATGATGATATTTTAGGTGCTAAAATGACATTTTATGAAAAAGTGAAAATACACCTGACAGATGGGCTCTGCACGTACCCTTAAGAATAACTTATTGACCTCTAAATATGCTGATCATCAAATGAATAGATGTCCTTTCACAAGAACTTAATGTAATGTTCCAGCATTATATGGCTTAGTTGCAGCGAACACTTGAAATAGCATGTTTTTTAACTAATTTCACTGCCAATTTGGCCCAAAATGACAGAATCTGGGTTTTGGCCGTTTCCATGGCAACGAGCCGATTTTTTAATTTTTTTTAGTCACACAAGTAGTCAACACCCTAACATGCATCATTGCACAAAGTATAAGAAAAATCTATTTTTTGAGGTACAGAGCCACTTCTAAAAAATTATGTTCAAGAGCTCTTAACACACCAGGAAAATTTGAGATCATGAATCTACCGAATAGCACGTGCAGCTTGCGAACAACATATAGCTGTCGCTATCTCTTTGTATTGCGCTTTTGGGCTCACACAAAAAAACAGGTTGTTCTCCAAAACTTGGGTCTGTTTTTTATGTGACGTAAATGCTTAATTTCACAAAAAAGAAGTTCAAAAAGTAAAGACCATTTTTTCCATATTTCGAACGCTGCTATATCTACTATTCAAATCATGACATTAAACAATAACTACCATGGTTATATTCTTACGTAAACATTAGCAATAAGTTTCACGAACCAGTTTTAGATTAAAGAGTCCGTAAATTTCCTGGTAAAGCCAAACTTCTAATCCCCGCTGTCTCCGAGTCCGCACATTTGCATTGCCCACTGATCCTGGAGAAAAATATTCCTGTCTGGATGTCGTGCACCAAGGTGCGGCGAATGCTGGAAGCTGAATTTTGTAATGATGTTTGTGTGCTGTGCCGGAAGTAGAATTTATCGGTTAGGCGCATAGTCAGTGTGTATGTGTCTATATTTATATCATGTGTTATGTCTGCGTTGAAATTGGAATGAAAGTTGAAGCATTTTGAATTTGGCCTAAACGTGATTTCAAAGCTTAAAAAAACCAGCTCTCTTGTACGAACATAAACATTGACGACCGTAGATCAAACGACAATCGGTATATATACGTATGGGCAAGGTGATCAAACCATCAAGATTTGCAAGGTAACCCTTTTGACCAATGTCCCCGCGATATGTCAGATGAGTACCTTGGTTATTCAATTACTATGACGGGCGATTGGACTCATTAGGTGTCAGAATTATTACAACAATTCAACATATGTTCAATGTGCGACACATTTTTGGTATCAGTTGAACTTCGTTGCAATTGTAACGGAGATGACGACGGTGATGGAGATGACATTAGCTGCAGAAAAAGCCAAAAAAACAACATCAAGCTGCTAATAAAGATTGGGCCAAACACTTTTTTACTACACTGGAGATATGTCTCTTTCTTAATCTGTAAAAAAATTAACAGAAAAATCATTTTGAAATGTCTATTTTCCAAACCTTTGAACGTACACCTTGCTGAAGAATGACCCATACGTGTGGGCAAGGTGATCAAACCATCATCAAGATTTGCAAGGTAACCCTTTTGACCAATGTCCCCGCGATATGTCAGATGAGTACCTTGGTTATTCAATTACTATGACGGGCGATTGGACTCATCAGGTGTCAGAATTATTACAACAATTCAAAATATTATTACAACAACTCTACATCATTGTTCCGCTTGCAATCTGCTTCAAACTTATAGCGCTAAATACATAATGCATTCCGATAATTGAAGGATTCTTTGGCATTCTTCCTGTACCATTTAAAACTTTGACGGCAATGAAGGATTTGGCATCAAATATGCCAGATCATGGTTAGGACAACATACTATTTTTAACCGCAAGTATGTCTTTTTCCCAAAATCAGCTGGAGACCTCGGAATTCGAATACATCTAATACTTATTTTGCTACAAAGGTATCTTGCTGTAATACAGATATCCAATTAGGAAGGAATCATACTATTTTTATATCTTAAAATATCCAAAATGTTGGTCAAAATTGAAACCAAAGTCTAATTTTGATCCTTTTTGACCCCTAAGTTAAAAAAAACATTAAAATGTTGAGAAACCTGTAACTATTTGTGTGTCTTCGGAACATTATGCAGTTTTCATTGATTTAAAAGGCAAGTTTTTAATGTAGACGACAAAAATTGAATGGAAAATCAAACTTGCTCAAAAACTGCTAATTTTGTCAGAAATCTGGTGTCTTAGTATGGGATTCCTTTTCATCATTTCCTTTTTGAAAATATATACTTTGATGTACTCGTACATTATTTTTAAAGATACATTTCAAAACGGGTCTAAAATTACCTACTTACAGTGACCCTTCCTGCCCTTTAAATGTCGGGTTACATTAAGGTTATGAGGCGTTTTTAAAACTTTTATATGAAAATAAAAACAAAAAACACTACAACAACATAATAAAAATATATTTATCAAAATGTTAGGCTATTTTAAACTATTTCTTTGCAGACATGATTGCAAAATATTTTGTCAACACGTATATGTTAACATAGGAAGTTTTCAGAATGTTTTCAAATGTTATCACAACGTTTTATACCCTTTAAAAATCCGACATTTAAACGCTTTCTGTAAAACGTTTTGTACTTGCTGGAGAGCAAAGTGGACTAAGACTGTGGCCCGGGAGTGTGCGTGATGTAAACTGATGTCATGGGCTAACAAAAACATTTCTGGGAATTAGCCTTGGCCAAACAGGCTATGTCGGAAATTGAGTGATGAATCCGTTACGGAAGATATTGTTCTAAATTCTTCCTGACAGCTGAATTTACAGCTGCTATGCCACTTAAATACCACCTACGTGGGCGGTATTTGGCGTATTTTAACCCCCGGGGGGTCACTCACATATCATGGAGCCTACGCATCCGCGTTAATAAAAACGTCGAAAAAGGGTCGGATTTTGGCCATCAGGCGTCGACGACGTTTTTGCAAATACGGGGTTGATTTCCCAGTATTTCGACATAAAGGGTATCCATTTTGAGCATCGATCATCGCCATTTAGGGTGTTATTTCTGGCCATTCAGTTGAAAAATTCCCATCGCCATTGTGCGATAACCCGGCTCCCAGTCCCAGCATATTTTGTAAATAACTTTTCATTCATAAATTACATACAATATTACTAAAATCGCTGCAACATGATGCATAGTGTGGGTACACCCCATTGCTAGTTCATGCACATTATATTTGATCAGCGATACGAGAGGAACTGTAGAAGAGGTTGACTTGCAAAAAAAATTTGGATCGTGCAAATATTATGTTACAATAAATGTCAACAAAACATGGTAATTTCCTTCATCGCGAAAACATCTTTTCTCGGTAGTTGAATTTTCAACTGAGCAAAAATAACAAAATAACCAAATAATATAATTAGTAGTGCATGTTATTAGGTAGTAATTGTAGTTCTTTATGAAGCAGGTCGATCGCGGTAAGTCGTCTTTTACCCAGTAATTTGGCTCACCTTTAGTAAGTTTTGGGTGTCGAATTCGGCATACTTCAATATCTATCGTGCACACCAGTACTAAAAATACATTTCCGGGTGTTTCTAAAGTCAGATGCCCATAAGTGCAATTTGGACCAACAAAAATCAAATTGGAACAAACAAATTTTAACTAAATGGGATCTGAATGGGTCCAGTATAAAAAAGTGGACCCGGTTTTGAGAGCATTTGTGAACCCTGCAGAGCACCAAGCCCGGGATGCAAAGTATGTTTTGATATTCCTTTGTCCGACTTAGATATACTAGTATACAGTCTTGTGAAAGAATACGGTATTAATCTTGTTGACTTTCAGTGTATAGCGTAAACTTTTGAAGAGAAAAATACTGAAATAAAGCCATTCCAGACATCAAGATTAAAATGAGTAACATGATCGTTCATTTACACAAATTATTGGATAATACGCCATTTAGGGTACAGTTGTGGTTAAAACGCCATTTAGGGGGTGATTTTGGTTAATCACGCCATTAAGGGTTTGAAATATGTAGAGTTACGCCGTTTAGGGTGCAAATTAACCGGCACTGATTACGCCACTTAGGGTCCTGTTTTGGGATTGATTAACAAGCATGAGTAGCTCCATTATATGTGAGTGACCCCCCGGGGATTTTAACATCATGTGTTTTTAAAACAGTAAGGGACGCACCATTTGATACTCAGGGGGGGGGGTAGGAAGTTGGGGTCGGTGGAAGAAAAAAATTTTCGCCGCCGAAGGCGGCGATGTTTGTTTTTTCGCCGCCAAAGGCGGCAATTTTATTTTATTTCATGCATTATACACAGTTAGGTGGGGAAAGTTTTTTTTAGTTTTTTTTTTTTAGTGTTGGTGGGGAAAGTTTTTTTTGCTCATGTAGTGGGTGAAGTTTTTTTTGTTGAAAAACTTCCTACCCCCACCCTGAGAATCTAATGGTGCGTCCCTAAAACGTATTAAAGTGACACTCTAAATGCATGCTTAATTTGAAGTGTACACCCCTCTATGACACATGTTCGAATTTGCATTTTCCCGCTTATTCAGACCAATTGTGACCAAAGTGTAGCCGGATGACCTCTAATTTAAATTAGTTGTAATGAAACTTCATATCAGTGCGTATATTATATCAGCAAATCGTAGGAGTAGATTTTTTTAATAATTGAAATTATGTCTAAGCAATTTTCATTTTCCCATAGAATACAGCACAAAGATGCGTTCTCTGCTTGCCATATGTATTACACGAGTGCTCTATTGTGCTGAGCAAAATGCTAGTTTGCGGTCATAATTGTGTCTTAATTATGTTAAAACAATGAACTGAGGGACCAGCAAAGGGCCCATGAGGTGTGCTAAACAGGCTCTAAGGCGTGTGGATATCCCTGGTTATAGTTAAGATGAAAGGGGCAGCTGATCATCTGGCTAACTAGCAGAAACTTGATGCCAGAGCTACCAAACTCTGGTAAAACTGCGAATGCCCTAGCATGTCTGCAGAGGAAAACAATTGCTCAGAGAAACAGAAGGACGTAACATGGCTATAACCCTAACAGAAAACATAGAAACGAATATTTATAGACAAGTACAAATATGGCGGTAGACACATCTAGTTACATTGCTTATAGGCCTGCACGATGCATGAAAATACGACAAGGAACTATTTGTTTGTGGGCCATCTGAAAAGACTGCTTTGAAATCACTATAATTGACCACGTTATAAAAAAGTACATTTTAGGATTTGACGCCTCGAAATGATATATTTTTTCTCATTTTATGACATTTTTGCTGAAAAATTCACAGCGGCGTCGGTTTTTAGTGAATATTAGTCATACCTAATTGTAACTATCAGCTACGAGGGGGCACACTGTCATTTTAGGTAATTAGGGTTTAGTGCTTTAAAACAAGAACATTTTTCCTGCCTAACCTGTGTTGAGTTTTGAGTTTTGGCATATGATCAACTGAAATCCGTATTACACCATCCGTATCTTGGAGTTGAAGTGACAAACAATATAAAATCAAAAGCAAACCTGGCATTGTGTTTCCTTCGCTGAAATCTACGGAGGTGTCCAGTAGCGATAAAACAACATATGTATTTTGCTCTGGTCAGACCTTTGCTTGAATACGCGTGCTCCGTTTGGGACCCTATACAGCATCGGATACTCAAAAAATCGAGATGGTCCAACGTAGAGCCGCAAGGTGTGTCACCAGAAATTACAAAAAAAAAATCACCATACAATGACGAACATAGTTACTACACCAACTTGAATGAGCCACCCTTGAACAAAGAAAACTGGAACCGTGCTTATCCGTTATGTATAAATCCAACAAGATCTCATTGCCATTTCCATACCCGATTATGTTCAGAAACAGACAGCATCCCATACTCGCCAATACCATCCGGCCAAGTTTTGAGTCATTGGACCAAAAAACAAATGCTTACAAATTCAGTTTTTTTAACATAACACGACATTTTCCCAGATTTGTGTTCTTTAAATCATATCCAGCTTTGTGCTTTTTTAAAATCATATTAAATTGGCAACGCTTTTTTAATTCGATTATTTATTCTATGCCCTGAACCGATTACAAATGGCGTTTTTAGTGTGACATTATCAATAAAGAGAAGTAAGTGTGGTCCTTTTTATTAAAAAACAACTGTCCTTCTTTCCTGCACAAATTCAAGATGGCTGCCAAAATGACAATCTCATCTATGTGTATAGTCCATTAGGTACTTCTTATAGTGGATTTATTTATGTAATTGTTTGGATGGGTCTAGAACGACAATGTTTGTTTAATGTAGGATATCTCCGGGGTGTATAAATGGTATGTTTTTTTATAAATGAAGGTTGTCCATTAATCCGGAGGGTCACATGTAAAGTAATGCCTTAGAATACCAAAGGTTAAATCAAAGGTATAGTAATTAATTCACTACCTAAATCGATTCAAAATGACGTGTTTTTGTGTGTGGGACCACCACCATAAAGATCTGAGTAACACAATTGATGTGGTGCATGTGCCGCGCAGCGTGCTTTGTTATGAATGATCGCTAAAGATCTAGTAGCGTCACTAATATGCTAAAGGATATGGATTTGAATTCTTTAAAGATCGTAGAATAGTCGATCGATTAACAATCGTCCGCAAAGCTAGAGAGGGTCTCCTGTCCCTGCCGGTCGACGACCTCCTTCTGACGGTCCAACGTCCTTCTAGGCACTCTCGCCAGAACTCAGGTCAATATCAGCAAACAAGGTCTGCTACAGGCACTCCTTATGGCCAAGAACAGTACAGACTGTACAGAATTGGAACACACTACCCCATCACATCACCAAGATATATGTCTGAGGTAATGGCAGAATCCGGTCCTTCCATACCCTAACCCTAATCCCTACACACGGGCCATAACACTAACCCTAATCCTAACTTAACTCTAATCCTAACCCTTACATGCGTAACCAGAATAACACTATTACTACCTACCCTACCCTTAATCAAAGCCCTAATCATATAGCCTAACATTAAGGGGTACGTGGGCTCATTCAGCATGGATACACTAGGAACCCCAAAAGTCCGGAAAATACCCTTTTTGTCCGGAAGAGGCGAGGTTTGTCCGTAATAGTCCGCAAAAGTCCAAAAAGCCAACACCTAAAAGATAATTCAATTAACTCTGATTCAGATTTTGGTCACTTTGTCCGCAAAAGTCCAGAAGAGTCCACAAAAGTCCGGAAAATCCTAGAACTTGTGCTGGAGCTGCAGACATGGAGTCTGAGCTGGTCAACCCAGCATTCACACCTAGCTCCACACCATTGTTAAACTATTGACTAAGAGGGTAATAAAGTTTCTGGCTGTGAGTGTAATAAAATGACAGAATTATTGATTGGAAATGATCATGGTTGGTGAACATGATATGACAACTCACAAATTACAGAATTTGAACCAATTCAGAGATGTTTTCATGCATTTTATTTCTTATCATACTTTATTACAATGAACTAGTCATAGTACAGCGTGTCCCAAAAGTAACTTAACATTGTGAATTTGCCATATCTCAAATATTTCCTACTTCATACCAACATGGAGAACATATTCACATAGATTGATCTTTTAGAATTATTCTGATACCAAAAACAGCATTATTGATGACCCCTTGACCTTACTGTGCGACTGTACATACGTGTGTATCAAACCCACAAAAGCAAGCTCATATGTTTTTTATTCAAGCACATGAATAATGTGCTTCCCTGAACAATAAAGTTGGTTCACTCACTGCACACGCTACATTTAGGTATGAACATTCATGGATTACATGGCCTAGCGTAAGCGTGACTGCTGTTTTAGATTATAAATACGATAATATTGACAATATTAAACTTTACTTTAAAACAGTTGAAGTGAAGATGAATTTCTTATAGATCAACGGATTCAGATCGTATGGTTCTTTGCTGAGACAAAGTCGGACAAACTCATTCAAGCAAAGTTTAAGGAACATTTTAATGTAAATTATGTACCCAGCCGAAATACTATCCAACAACTAGTGCAGAAAATCCTATCAACTGGATCTGTTCATGGTCTACCTCGGGCAGGACGTGGAAGAACAGGAAGATCGGCTACAAACATCGATGTCATACGAAGAGCGGTGGCGAAAAGCCCAAGACGATCAGTACGTCGACTTTCAATGGAGAACAACGTACCGCGTTCAACTGTTCATCGAATCCGCAGAAAAGAAAAGCAGTTTCCATATAAAATCCAGATAAAACAGAAAATGAAGATTACACATTGAAAACAAACAAACAAACAATAAAACAAACACAGCAAAATTAAACAAAACGGATTTTAAAACGATAACACATTATATCGTGTTATCACGTCTCAAATGACGAGACTTATTTTGCGTTTATAAAAGTGGGTTTTACGGTAAGGTAAATATTCGTTAATTTCATGCCCACATAGGCATGTTTGGTATCATAACATTTCTAAAAGAATTATCTACATACTGTGCAATATTTGTAAAAACACTATTAACCCAAAGCAAGTTATGTCAAATTCACAATGTTAAGTTACTTTTGGGACACCCGGTATTACCAAAAGCTGGTAATAAATTATGTCACAGTTTTGATCATAGTTATAGATATCCTGGTGTTTTTTTGTGTTGACCATGTTCAAGAGTTAATTCACAAAATTGCCAATTTTAAATTTTCTTGTTTTTCTTACCTCAAGTCATTTAATTTTGATTTATGTGACCTCCCTATTCCAGAAAAATACAGAACTAAAAGAAAGAGTCATTTTCATTGTCCTCTTGCCAATGATATGATGTTGTTCGAGCAATATATATGACCTTTAAAACAATCTGTGTATATTTTTTTGTGAATGGGCTTATTATTTCCTGTACAATTTCCCATTTCATCGAAACATTTATCTAATAAGTTAAAAAGGTTGTTAACGGAAATTTGACCCATCAATATATCAAATAAGCCGAAATATTCCATCAAATTGTTGGCTCAGAATGACAAGGTTCTGACATTTTTGGTGTTTTGAAGATAATGCTATTATTTTATGAAATCGTCATTGTCCGTGCTTTAAAACAATTCATATCTTGGCTATTTTTTTAAGTACTACATTATTTAAATACCTCACTGCCAGTTCAGTTTCTTCTATGTTTTATTTATTTATTTATTTATTTATTTATTTATTTATTTATTTATTTATTTATTTATTTTTAAATTTATGTTATTCTTTTATTTATTTATTTATTTATTTATTTATTTATTTATTTATTTATTTATTTATTTATTTATTTATTTATTTATTCATTTATTTATCTATTTATTTATTTATTTATTCATTTATTTATCTATTTATTTATTTATTTATTTATTTATTTATATTTGGTGGACATTAAAAAATGTTAATTAGAACCTAATTGAGCCAATGAAATTTTAAGAAGTATTTTGGAAATGCTGAAATAAAAATGACAAAAGACCTATCAATATACAAGATGGCCGAAATTGTGGGGGAAACGTACATGTACCCGTATGGTTATTTGTGGTAAGTACCTCTAGTCGCATCATCCGGCTTATCCGAATTATATATAATACATCCTTTTTAGGGAGTGTGATTCTTAATTACAACCAGCTTTATAAGCATAGAGTAATGGATATTTAATGGAGATTAACGAGAATTGTGAAATTGAGTTACAGTGCGTGTTTAATATTTTATTTTAATATCCATGTTACATCTAAAATTCATGACACACCGTTTTCCCTATAATTTTAATTGTATTTGCTTGAAATGATAAAAGTACATTCACACAACAATAAATTTAATAAACATGGAGTCGATTTTCATACAACGCAACGTTTGCAAAGTTTTTCTATTTTTTTTCTAAATTAAATCACAGAATACAACAAACAAGTGATAAAATGCAGTTCGAATGAGGAATGATGATTGGAAACAAATACAGATTGTATCAAAATGATTGGTACTCATTGCTTTAATCGCTTCTTTCAGATGTAAGATAGGATCGTCTTGGTGTGAACAGAATTTGTAGTTTAATGACCTATTAAAACATTGATATACACATTAATTGTTGGATCTTAAACTATATGTATTTTGATGAGGTAGTAGTGTCCATAATCACTCGAATTTAATGGGTGCCTATCATTTTGATACAGCCTGTATCTACGTTTTATTGTTATTAAACTGAGATATTTTCAATATGGAATTAATCTCAAGCACAAATAAAATTTAGCATAAGAGATGATAAACTTTTTTGAAGAAACGTCCAGAAACAATCAGGCATCTTGCTAGTGGTATAATTATTTGAAACTTTTTAACTAATTCACACGAGCAAAATGAAAACTCATGACTCATCCGAAATCTGAGTAGCGGGACTTTTTAAGATACAAGATAAAGCCCACAACAGTCCGTCAGTCCGTTATTCAGAAGGCCCGCTACTCAGAAAATTCTGACTAGCGGGCCTTCAGAATAAAGGCCCACTATTCAGAAATTCCAATATTCAGAAGGCCAGCTACTAAGAAAGTTCTGACTACCGGGTCTTCTGAGTGACGGGCTGCATCCGTTTATCCTACTTGTTAATTGCCCATCTGTTAATAATATCCTTGCGTTCAGAGTCTTTTATATCCACAATAGTATTTTCCCCGCGAATCATACTTTTTCGCACTTGACAGACGGGCGAATTAGTTTTGTTGTCTTGACCTGCACTTCTCCTATTCAACCTTCCGCGCATGCGTGACCTAATCTTTTACTTCCGTGTAGGTTTCTATGGGCAAAATCGTAAACAATTCCTCATCAATGTCCGCTATTTCATTCTTGACAATATCCAAGGTTGCGTAAAGTTGCCTTATTCGTTCACCAACAAGCTGGTTTTGTGCTCGTTGTGGGATCTTATCCACATTAATCCCTTTTACCGAAGATTTTAAAAGAGCTCGTTAGTGGATTGCCTTATTTCTATATATTTTTGGGCTTAAAGACTGAAAAAGACAAGATAAACATAGATGTATCTATAATTCTTTTGGACCAAAATATGTATAGTTTATAAAAGATGACAGAAAAACAACCAATCTTAGATATTTTGAAAACAAAACTTACACTAATATTACTATACTATTTCCAGATATCAAGCATTTATGTAAATAGTTACACAAATTTCATTTCACTTTTTGGCTATTTTGCGATTTTGGTCCCAAAATTATAATCACAAGCATATTCTTCCAATCATAAAAGCTTTAATCCAATCAAACTTCATATTGCAGATATAGCACTATTATACTTAATAGCCACATCTTAAAGGAGTATTTCGTGATCCTAGCATCCTCTTTTTATGACATTGTTCAGTAGATATCCACGAAAAAAGCTTATTTCCAAAATTTCAGTTGATTCCGATTGTGCGTTTGCGAGTTATGCATGATTATGTGTATTACACTGCGCCATAGACAATGTGTTGTAATTTCGTTCTGGTGCACCAGAACGAAATTCAAATTTCACGATATCTTTGCTAAACGAATTAATCTGCAAGAAATATTTTGTACATAAACATTATGTAGCCAGAGGTTTGCAGTGATATAAAAATGCTGTGGATCACGAAATGCCCTTTTAATATACGAAATTGCAGTAATAGGGAAATGATGTCCAAATTAATCAATCTGCTGTCTACGCAATAATCGTTTATCGAGCAAGCAATTAATGTAAATACTATAACCCCGTATAAACTCACAATTCTGTTAATTCTCCTGAAACGTGTAACGAGAAAAATCGATGTGCAGCAAATTGCTACAACGCAAACACATATAGCGCCATCGGCTGGTTAGGATATATTATTAGATTATTGGTGACATTTCTTACTGGTGGTGCTGCATTGTTGAATGTTGATACCAATGTATTATGAATAATGGTTAGTCTTTTATTGTTTCAACTCAACAAACTCAAGAAATGTAAATTGAATGTTAGAAATAATTCACATAAATATCCTTTATAAACAACATAAGGGATCACAAACTCTAACAAGAAAAATCACACCAGAATATAACACAACCTGAATGTCTATGCACTGAGCAAAATAAACAACAAGTTCATTATTAAACAGATATTAATTAAAAGTATTTATATTTTTATATTATGTTCGAGTGGACAAATCGGTGAAATTTTCATAAAACAATTGTCGCCCGAATGGGTGATTTGTTCCAAACATGGGCAATTTTCGTCCAAAATAGGACTACTTTTGCCTAAAATATGTTGAATTTTGCCCAAAGTACAACAATCTTTGCCCAAAATATACCCAGTTCGTGGTTGGAGGAAAGAGTCAAACAGGGGTATAAAAATGAGGGAGGGGAATACCTGACTTACCCTCTGCCACCATTGCCTATACTTGTCAGAAAGTGACCTCTACCTAAGGTATTTTGTTGTCAAATCTTAACGATTGGTGATACGGTGCCAGTGTGAGAAGCATAATGAATGCCGGTCATAGTAGGGTTGAATCAGTTGATACCCCTTTTCAGCTAAACGGTTGTAAAATGGGATTTGTAGAAAGAAATCTGTAACGTGATGATCTGAAAAACCTGAGCTGGTCCTGTCGGGACCAATGGGTAAGTTTACAAAGACAGGAATGAAATTTACACAGAAAAGTTGCAAACGCGATTCAAGCAATGTAAAAAAACAAAGCAAAGGTAGGATAAAAGTACGTCAATAGTCTTTTCTTACGCAAGTAAAGCTGTCGAATTTGGAACTAAGGTTAACATAATGTATGCAAGCATTCGGTCGAACTATAGCAATTAAGATTTACAGAACAAGTTATTTGGAATGCTTTATGGAATAATCCATCAGTTATTATGTTTGAAAACACGTTTATGTTAAATTAAAATTAATTAAATTGAAATAAATTAAAATTATTTGTTGATATCTTAGAGCACTTAAACAAACTATTTTGAACAGACAATTTCTAGTTGTCCCTTTAAGCGGGAATCTTGAAATGATCAAGTTTTGTATTGGGTTTGAAAGATTTCGCGCAGCTTGAAGAAGACATAAAAGCAAACAACAATAACTTTGTGTACCGGTAACTAGATTTATTGTGGTACTATATATATAAGCACACACCATTATAATATAATTACTGAGTTATATTAAGATCGTGAATACGTTATTAAAACGTTATTGTAAAATATTTTGGGCAAACATTTTTTTCAAAATATTTTATCAATAGTTCAATAACGATATAGAATGTTTTGCATCACGTTTTCAAAAATGCTTTATGAATGTCATTAAAACGTGTTTGTACCCTTTATATAACCCGATATTTAAACCTTTTCTGTAAAACGATGTGCGTTTGCTGGGAACCCCTCTTTTACCCACGGTTGTTTGATGTGGTCATTTATTAAATTTTCTAACAAAACATTATAATACAATTTAAGCTATTTTAACATAGATTTTATTTTCTTTATCGACTGATTCATCCATTTTTGCTGTTTTTGGTAATTGTTATTCTATAAACTGTGTATTTGTGTGCAAATTGTGCATCCCAAACATCTTACCGGTCTGTTTCTATTTTGAGCAAGCAAATATTAACCTAACGTCTTTGGATTCTTTAGTAATATGTTTAAGTACATTGATACTTTGCAGTTTCATGCTTGTGCCCACTCATACCAAATGACACAGATTTGAATATTGCTACTGAATTGTGCTGGAATGTGTTTATCAATTAACAAGAATCGATACAGAGTTTGGAGATTAATTATCAATCGATAGACAGTTTTCCACTTTAAGACACAGGAAAGGTGCTGTTTAAATTTAAGATAACACATTGCAATCATTTTTCATAGAATACTGATATGAAGCGTACATGAATGACATGTTGGTACACGGTTGTTTGATGGCATGTAAAAGTATGTAATTTTTAAGGAAAAGTAAACACTGATGGCGCTATTTATCCAAAATCGTGTTTTTATCTTTACAAGGGATAGACAAAATATAAACAGAGAGGTAAGATGTTTGAAATGCAGCTGAACATGACTTATTATTATTATTATTATTATTATTATTATTATTATTATTATTATTATTATTATTATTATTATTATTATTATTATTATTATTTGTAAGAAAAATGAAAATTCAAAAGTTCCTAGGTACTATTAAATTATTATTATTACTATTACTATTATTATTTTAATTTGACAAAGTAGTCCCATGTTACAGTACAGCTAGCTCTATATCGCATTTTATACCTAGACCTAGGTTCTATTAAATTATTATTATTACTATTATTATTTTAATTTGACAAAGTAGTCCCATGTTACAGTACAGCTAGCTCTATATCGCATTTTATACATGTAGACCCTACATGGTGGACATCAATAAAATTGCGACCTCCCCTGTTTCAGCAGCAACAGTTTTATGACCCCCCCTTCCCACCACACCGTTTTAATGCACCTCCCCCTTTTTGAATAAATTTTTTTATGACACCCCTATATTTCTTTCCGTATATTTGGGACCCCCTCACCCCTTAATCATCTTATAAAATCCAATTGCATGCCTTTCTGTTATCATGCTTATGGCTTAATAAATTTCATCTCCATTTACATCAAGGGCCATACTGTCCCCCACTGAACCATCTGGAGGGTTTACATTTGCTCCACCCCCTAGAAACTCGTGTAGGTCATCCCAATAAGGATGGCTCCTGCGCCTGAACTTTTCATTTTCATCCAAGGCTGGTGCGATGGAGAGTTTTAAGTGCCTTTATCTTAGCATGTACCTGCTCCCCCGACCGTACGGGGAATCCCTTGTCATGTAATAGCGTGGCTATCTCCTCCCAAAGCTTCTTTTTATCCCAGGAATAATTTCCGGGTCTATCCATATTTTGAGGAGTGCCAATGTTTTCTTGTCATTCCAATTAAACCCTCTGTTGCGTTTATTTATATTAACATTTGCAGCTGCAGCCATGATGATATCACGCAGTAAATTACTCTCCTTAAAATTTTGCGCGAGTGATATACTCACAGTTATATCTGACAGCCCAATAGTGCTGCCCACACGTAATTACTATTACCGGACGCAACGTTCGTTTTGATCGGTCTTAACCCTGCTCATCTTCGGCTTTAAATCGTCGGATTTAAGGCACATTATATCCGACGCTCGTTCACACTGCCACTTATATCCGATACATGACTATTACCGACGTAATTTAAGTCCGGTAATAAGTGATTTAAGTCCGACTGTATAAACATGACTATAGATATCAAAGAAATGCTGATCACTCGCATCTGTAAAGTCGTGTTCACACAGTCGGATTTAAGTCACTTAATACCGGTAATAAGTCACTTATATCCGACAGGTGATGAGTGCAAGACTATAGTCGTGTTCAGAATGGCCAGACTATAGTCGTGTTCACACGGTCGGACTTAGGTCACGTATTACCGGTAATAATTCTCTATTACCAGTTATAAGTCGCTTATTACGTATAGACGAATCGAAATCCACGCATTCCTACACCTGACTAGCAGCCTTTAGTTGGGTAGCCGTCGGCTACAATGCACCCAAAATGTGAAATGATTCGGCCTTGGCGGAAATTTTAAACTTCCGCGAAAACACAGGTAGACAAAAGAATGATTAAAGTTTACAACACAATAAGCCCTATAGTTCCCTTCGGCAAAACACACAGCTTCTACATCAGTTCGGGGGCACTGCTAATTCAAAGACGTCTCTGATATCAAAGACGGGTCAGTGATTTCACATACGGGGTCTGTGATATCACATACGTCGTGCTTTTTGACAGTTCGGCGCTAGATGCAGCAATTCGGCACGAAGGTGAATGTATCAGAATATGCTTTCCTATGTTTAGCAAATATCTATCTGTGCAAACATCATATCTATCTGTGCAAATTCTGACAAATGGTCTCAGAAAATACTTAGATTGCAAAATCGAGCCATTTACGGCCCAAATCCAACGTTTTGAAGTAAAAAAAATCCCAATTCACGGGGAAGGGGTGAATATTTTGGCAAGGAAAACAATGTGGGGACAAGGAATTTTTTGCCAGTCAACGAGGGGGGAGGGGAGCGATATTTGGCACGCATTATCGAAGGGGTGGAAAAGGGAGGGAAAAGGAAAATGCCTACTTTTTCGGTCTAATTTCCCAAAAATTGAAAGAAATATCCCGAAAACTGAAAACAAATATAAAATAATACCAATACCGGGACGAAAATGTTACAAAAATCGGCACAAAATGTTAGCAAAACTGGGATGAAAATTTTGTTTTGCCACAGCTACCTAGCCTCATTTCAATGTCCGGGCATTTTTAGGCAAAAGAAAGGCAGAAAAGTGGAGAGAAAACAAGGAAGAAAAGAAGAAGAGTACGTTCTGAGTCATTGCGCATCATAATTATGTTCATGCTTGAAATTTGTGACACGGAAATCGCATCCACTGGAAATCCGTTCTAAAATACATATTATGCATTATCATGACATGATGATATGGCCTATAGGCTATGCTTAATCATGATGGTCGGAAAAATAAGTTAATAATAGGGGCCTAATGTAAAATGTTTTTAGTCTGAGGATAATATCCCCCCTCACAACTCGGGTCCGTTGAAATCTATTATGCCGAAAATAATACCAATAAATAAGTGTAAACTTTTACACAAAATGACTTTATTGTGCCTTTCATTAATGTTTTGACATTTCCCCAACTTCTGAGGGAGCACATCCCCCTCAGGTAACCTTCTCCGTCAAAAAGAAAAGGCTAACTTGCAAGTATCCATATGATATAGGCCTAATTGAGTAGGTTCATACCCATAACATTTGCGGCCCAGAAGTCAGGTCCGCAGGAAATTTGTATGAATTACAGGCCTATCATTCATAAATATACCTATAAGCCTATTATAGCATATCCCCCTCAAGCACCCCTTGCGTTAAAACAAATACACTTGGGCTGAATTGTAGGAGTTATTGAGCACACGTATTCATTTAAAACTAAAATTTGCGGGTCAGTTGGAAATCTGTAAAAAGTATATGTTCCGAAAATAACCAATAAACATGTGGCACCAAATGGCTCCATTGGGCCTGCACATTGAAAAAAATTGTCTAATTCGGAGGGGTGAGGGGGCACATCGGCCCTCAGACAACCCTAGCGGCGCTGCCGCGCCGATGTTCAACATTTTGAAATTTTGTTCAGTTCAGCCCCGGCGGTCTCGGAATCTAGAAACGCCCTGTAAATAATAACGATGATAATAATTTTAGGAAATAAAAATGTTTTAATGAAATAGTGAATAAAAATGCTTCTAGTTTCTTCTTGGTATTGGTTGAAATTGTTTCCATGAGTCGGGGCCTGAACAATTAATTTACTACTCCCATATAATGTTGCAGTTCAAGTATAATACTCTATGTAGAAGTTTGGTGCATTCATCACCACATGTTGAGTTTTGATGTGTACGGAGAATTTAAAGTTTGCCAATTTCGTCGAGGAAGAAAACTTATTCTGCAACATTTAAGCTCAAGTTATGAAAAAGAGCAACAAATTTTTTTGGGCATTCCCCGATTTTTTACGTTTACTATAAAGAGTGTACCCCGAGCCTGCGCTTTAATTCATGAATTGGATAGTAAAATTAGCAGGCACCATGCAGGCACTCAACTTGGGCTAGCTACAACCCTGATTAGGCCTACTCGCAAAATTATTCCCGCTGCGCCGGTTCACGTTCACCAACATATACTAATATCGTTTGCGGCTGGGTTTTGAGACTAGGGAGTATGTGATTTATGAGACGTCTCTGAATTATGATACTGTCAGGTGTCTCGGCACTGAAGAGTCTTTGATATCAGAGACGTCTTTGAATTAGCAGTGCCCCCGAACTGACATGGTCTATTCGCTGTTGAAGTGACATAATAATCGGATTAACTACATCATATCAAACGCTACAAAAGACTATGTATGAATAGATGCGACGGGATTACCTGCGGAATTATCTCTATTGTATATATTATGCTATTTACCCTCCTCGTCCTTGCATCTTCTCTTAGTGTTTTATTTGCACAATGGGGCGATCAAAACACCAGGTTGGTGCTAGCGGCTACCCAAAGATGGCCGTCCAAATCCTGACCATGACTTGGCTCGTTGGATTCATCTATACCGGTAATAATTCTCTTATGTCCGACCGTGGCCCATGTCTATAATAATAACTGACATAGGCCAGCATACGGTAACAACATAGGCCAGCATACGGCAATATCATGTCTAAAATAATAACTGACATAGGTCAATATCCTTCCCGACATGCTTAGTAGCCAAGTCCGTAGAAGATTATTATTCTTGTGATCCACACACTATGTACACATATACATTTGGTCACATTTTATTATACGATAAATACGAATTTATTAAACATGGTAACAAATATCTAGCAAATCGGTTATACGATAGAACTGGTAGGCATATTATAAATTCGGGATATTAAATATCTTCCTGACCAGCCAGAATATTGTATGGTTGTGGTTGAACGTGGAGGGCTGGCTTATTTATGATGACGCTATCTGCGCACGGTCAAAGACGATTGCCGCAGACCGTGGAATTAGTTAGAACAAGATCCACTCGTTATAACTCATACTGCAGTTACTGTCCGTTTTCCTATACACAATACACAGTGCTCTTTCCCATTGACGCGTGACCTTTACAAATAGCCCTACGTTAACAGTATGGGGATATGACTAGTTAACGTCGCTGTGTGAAAAATAACCGGCCAATATTAAAAGTACTCTTCTAAAGTTCTAGAAAATATAGTTTTTTAACATGTCCTAAATTTTTAGCTAATTTAGATGTTTGGAAATATTCGTACTTTGGTGTTTTAGTTAATGTTATAGGTAATAGTACATTGCCTAGTTAACGTCGCTGTGTGAAAAATAACCGGCCAATATTAAAAGTACTCTTCTAAAATTCTAGACAATATAGTTTTGTAACATGTCCTAAATTTTTAGCTAATTTAGGTGTTTGGAGAGGGTCGTACTTTTGTGTTTTAGGAAGGACATGTAAACGACAGATAACACCAAAAATATGAAGAAATTATTTCAAAACCGTGTTAAGTCAAAAATCATTATGTTGCTCATTTTCAAGAATGCTGGTTTACAAAAAGCACGCCATTGTCTGATTTCGTGAACAAAGCCACACATAACATTGTTTCCTTTCGTTTCCTTTATAATCGGTTACCCAACTGAAGCTATGAATACCAGCTTTATTGCGATATCGCACATGAAAACAGTCACTTGTGCACAACCAGAGAAGATCCGATTTAATCAGTTGAGCTGTTTCAATGAGTGTTATCTTGGTTTAATAGCTTTTAATGGGGTTAAGTCCTGCAAAGGTCGAGATGAATTCTACTGTAGACATGACTGCATCATGTGTTACACTGTTGGTGGGACCTCATGTCTTCACATCGACTGTGACCTTTAGTCCCCGACATTGCCCTTATGAACTCACATCATCCTATATAACATCTCTTCTCGAACTGTGACCATAAGTTCCGCATTGGTCTTATGAACTCTCAACTTCCTGCCATATGTCGTTGGTTTATGCCAGTGCGTAGTGGGCCAATATTAATGACTGCACTTCGCTTTTAAAATTTACTTGTATCAAAAATGACGGTCAAATACATAAAACTGATCTAAAATAAACATTAACTATAATTACAATGAGAAATATTTAAATTCAATTTCAGACTATTTCAGCCCCAGATGAACGTAAATTTTGCTATATATTTGGATGCGCGCAAAGCGCGGAAATTTTTTCAATTTTGCCCTATTTTGGCCAAAAAACATGGGGTTAAATAGAAATAATAATAATAATAATAACACTAATAATAATAATAATAATAATAATAATAATAATAATAATAATAATAATAATAATAATAATAATAATAAGGGATTTATTAGCGCCCATTGCCATCAAGCAAGCTACTGAGCGCTGTACAGGCAATATGATAAAAAGCAAAACAAACAATAAAATACATTACAGAGATCACACAATTCCAGTAATATTACTAAAAAGCAGAACATATATAATATATATACAAAAACAACAAAGTCAGTATGGTGCAATTAGCCATAGTTATGCTTGAAAAGGAATGTTTTCAGACGGCATTTGCACTGATCAGTTATAGCAGCATTCCTGATCTCTAATGGCAAAGCGTTCCAGAGTGCTGGTCCACAAACTGCAAATGCCCTATGGCCATAATATTGTGTCCGTGGACGCTGCGATGGGAACCTGAGAGAGTTATGTGAGGAAGACCGGAGAGTGCGAATGGGCATATAGCAGCATATCAGCTCAACAAGATAGACAGGAGCATGGTCATTGAGAGTTTTGAATACGAGAAGAAGAACTTTGTATTTGATTCGGTGTGACACTGGTAGCCAATGGAGGCGCTCAAAGTGGGGAGTGATGTTCTCTGCGTTTAGTGCATGTGACTAGACGGGCCGAAGCGTTTTGTAGTTTCTGGAGTTTCTGCAGATCAATGTCGGGCAGGCCTGATAGGAGCGAATTGCAGCAGTCCAAGCGGGAGGCGACGAAATCGTGGACTAAACGTTCAGTGGAATTGCTATCAAGGTGTTTCCTGATTTTTCCAAGCATATGAATAAATGCCCAGCCACTGCCACAGATGTTGCTTACATGAGTCTTAAGTCTAAGATGGCTAACAAAGGTGACTCCCAGATTGCGAGCCTCCGGGCTTGAACTGATGTACGCATCAACAATCTTAATCTGTGGAAGTGGTTCGGAGTCAACAAAACGCCAACTAAAATGAAATATCTCCGTCTTGTCGTCATTGAGCTGCCCATGCTTTGATGTCACTAATGCAGGCTTCCAAACGATGAATAACAGAGTATCTCTCATGCCGTTCAAAACATGCATAAACTTGAGTATCGTCCGCGTACTCGATGTGCTGCAACTTGTGGCGAGAGATGATATCACTGATTGGCGCAGTATAGAGAGTAAATAGCGGAGCACCGCACAGCGATCCCTGAGGTACACCACAGATAATCTCATTGTGCTTGGATTCGCAGTTGTCAATTGCAACAATTTGTGAGCGATTCTTGAGGTAAGAGGAGAACCACTTTACAGCAGTGCCAGATATTCCATAGCGAAGTTGTAGTCTCCGAAGAAGGACTTGGTGGTCGATAGTATCGAAGGCAGCGCTCAAGTCCAAGAGGACGAGCACTGCCTCCCGATGGCCATCAACCGACTGATGCGCATCATTCTGAACCTTCAAAAGCGCAGTCTCGGTAGAATGGCCAGGACGATAGGCCGATTGCGTGCATGTGTACAGTAGTTTGAGGGTGGTCAAGTAATCATGTAACTGAGCCATGACACATCTTTCCATTAGTTTGGAAAGAAAGTTGGTGAGCGAGTCGACAATTCTAAAGAGCTGTTTGCAGTTGCTTCCAGATATTCTGTGATTTGCTTCGTTCAACGCATATAAGACTATAAGAAACATGCATAGGGCGATTTTGGGGCCCCCAAATGCCCTGGACCCGAGCCCATCTGACGCCAAGGTAAATCCGGCCCTGCTCTCCATTATCAGCCATTATTTAATTTTTGCCTTCGTGCTCAGAGCCCCTGAACCCACCCTGTCCCCCGCTTGTTACGCCCCTGTAAAGAATGCTACTTAACACTGCGACTGACAATAAACATAGACAAACCAAGAGAACAATTATTGTGTCGCGAAGGTATAGCTAACCGCAAACAGTGCTGTAATCGTAGCAGCAATCATTATTGCCTTGACATACGGCGTCACAAAAACATCCACCAGCAGAGGAACCACAATGTCCAACGCATGATTTCAGTTCTGTCAAACAAAGATACAAAAATGAAGATAAGATATCGCAGTGGTCACAGACCTGGAGTCCAGTTGTGTCGTTTAGGAAGATGATTGGCCTTTGATGGCCTTGAAATGTTTTTTTTGACATATTAGTTATTTCATGAAATATTTGTGAGTTTTTATATTAAATTTCATTTATATTAAGTTGGAGATGACCGCTTTTGGCCTCCCTTGCTTTTTGGTCATCTTATCCTTGTCTTTGCTCTGTATTTCTATTTAATTTCTTTTATTTGTAAACGATATTGAAAAAAGTAACAAAACGTAAAAGATGCAAGGGTTATAAATATCAACCAACAAAATGACCTTCATATGACTTTTGATTGCCTATACTTTGATCAGCTCGTAATCGGCGGGAATTTTAACATCGCGGATTAATATCAATATATTTTATTTAGAAAATTGTCTTGTGACACCTCGCCTAAAAAATCACAAATTATTAATTCCAAGTCCTTTACTTGTTTACTTTCTTCAACATGCACATTGCAGATCTTTAAGGTGCACAATATCACTCTTAACGTGGATCTACTTTTTCGGCGTAGTGGTAAAAGCCTAACAATTCCCGCCGATTACGAGCTAATCAAAGTATACACTGTATGCATCCTAGGAAATATAATAAAGATTGCATCCATTACAATGGATAAAGTACGGGCATTTGAAGTTTCTTTGATCTCATGTCAATGTCCAAGTTACACAATTTAATCTTTAGAAGAATAACCGTTTTTTGCCAAAAATCACGTTTTTGCCGAAATTACCAATGCATGATATTTGACCCAGCTTGATGGTTTTATTAAATCAGAATAACAAACGAATATCATCTTATATCAATATTGAGTATTTGCCAAAAACACGTTTATCTTTAAAATAAGAATACAAAAAAATCTTATTTAATAAAGTGCAATTACAAAATCAACTAGACTTAGCTGTGGTCTAAGACCACGAACACAGCCGTGTTGTGACCCCTTAAGGACCTTTGACCCCAAAATCTACGAAAAACCCATAAGCATTGGCTTGTGTCAATGCATGTGTGGACAAAGTATCACTCTGCCATGTTATTTGTGACAGAAGGGACATTTTGAATGTTTTTCGTCTTGGACCGGAAGTGACCCCTTAATGACCTTTGACCTCAATCAAAAACATACCTCATATACATTAGGTAAATATAATTCATGTGTGCACATACCGTCATCCTCGTATGTTTTTCTTAGCTAATAAATTTTCTTGAAGCAATTTGGTTTCATACCGGAAGTGACCCCTTAATGACCTTTGACCTCAAATCTGTTTATGATTCATAGACACTGGGTAATTACAATGTATGTGTGCAAGTTGCTTCACCGTCCTACGTAATTTGTGGGAGAAGTAGCATTTTGAAGCTATTTCGTTTTATACCGGAAGTGACCCTTTTATGACCTTTCACCACAAATAAAAAAATACCACATATACATTAGGTTAACATAATTCATGTGTGCACATATCGTCACTCTCCTATGTTTTTCTTTGCCAATAAAAATTTTTGAAGGAATTTGGTTTTGTACCGGAAGTGACCCCTTAATGACCTTTGACCTCAATTCTGTGTATGATTTATATGCACTGGGTAATAACAATGCATGTGTGCAAGTGGCGTTACTGTCCTGCGAAATTTGTGGGAGAAGTAGCATTTTGAGTTGAAATCACGTTTTTGACCTCTGTGACCCCTACGTGACCTTTGACCCCACAAGTTTCATGTGACATGTAGGGGCATGGTCAGTGATGATTGTGACCAAGTTAGGTCAAAATCGGTGTACGGATGTCAGTGCTAGAGCAACTGTAAAAGTCGACAGAAGAAAGAAAGAAAGACTAGACATAGCTGTGGTCTAAGACCACGAACACAGCCGTGTTGTAACCCCTTAATGACCTTTGACCCCAAAATATACGAAAACCCCACAGGCATTGCCTCATGTCAATGCATGTGTGCACATAGTATCATTCTGCCATGTTATTTGTGACAGAAGGGACATTTTGAATGCTTTTCGTCTTGGACCGGAAGTGACCCCTTGATGACCTTTGACCCACAAAAAAACACATATACATTAGGTAAGCATAATTCATGTACATACCGTCAATCTCCTATGTTTTTCTTAGCTAAAGGAATTTGGTTTTATACCGGAAGTGACCCCTTAATGACCTTTGGCCTCAAATCTTTTTATGATTCATAGACACACAATGCATGTGTGCAAGTTACGTCATCGTCCTACGTAATTTGTGGGAGAAGTAGCATTTTAAAGCTATTTCGTTTTATACCGGAAGTGACCCCTTAATGACCTTTGACCTCAAACAAAAAAATACCACATATACATAAGGTAAACATAATGCATGTGTGCACATACCGCCACTCTCCTGTTTTTCTTAGCTTATAAAAAATTTGAAGAAATTTGGTTTTATACCGGAAGTGACCCCTTAATGACCTTTGACCTCAAATCTGTGTATGATTCATAGACACTGGATAATAGCAATGCATGTGTGCAAGTTGAGTCACCGTCCTATGTAATTTGTGGGAGAAGTAGTATTTTGAAGGTATTTCGTTTTATACCGGAAGTGACCCTTTAATGACCTTTGACCCAAATAAAAAAAATACCACATATACATTAGATTAATATAATTCGTGTGTGCACATACCGTCACTCTCTTATGTTTTTCTTAGCTAATAAAAATTTGTGAAGGAATTTGGTTTTATACCGGAAATGACCCCTTAATGACCTTTGACCTCAAATCTGTGTATGATTTATAGACGCTGGGTAATAACAATGCATGTGTGCAAGTGGCGTTACTGTCCTGCGAAATTTGTGGGAGAAGTAGCATTTTGAGTTGAAATCACGTTTTTGACCTCTGTGACCCCTGCGTGAAATTTGACCCCACAAGTTGCATGTGACATGTAGGGGCACGGTCAATGATCATATTGACCAAGTTAGGTCAAAATCAATGTAAGCATGTGAGTGCTAGAGCAAATGTAATGGTCGACAGAAGAAAGAAAGAAAGAACTAGACTTAGCTGTGGTCTAAGACCACGAACACAGCCGTGTTGTCATCCCTTAATGACCTATGACCCCAAAATCTACGAAAACCCCACAGGCATTGCCTTATGTCAATGCATGTGTGCACATATTATCACTCTGCCATGTCATTTGTGTCAGAAGGGACAATTTAAATGTTTTTGTCAGGGACCGGAAGTGATCCCTTAATGACCTTTGACCCAAATAAAAAAATACCACATATACATTAGGTAAACATAATTCATGTGTGCACATACTGTCACTCTCCTATGTTTTTCTTAGCTAATAAAATTTTTAAAGGAATTTGGTTTTATACCGGAAGTGACCCCTTAATGACCTTTGACTTAAATCTGTGTATGATTCATAGACACTGGGTAACAGCAATGCATGTGTGCAATTTGCGTCACCGTCCTATGTAATTTGTGGGAGAAGTAGCATTTTGAAGCTATTTCGTTTTATACCGGAAGTGACCCCTTAATGACCTTTGACCTCAAATAAAAAAATACCACATATATATCAGGTTGACATAATTCATGTGTGCACATACCGTCACTCTCCTATGTTTTTCTTAGCTAATAAAATTTTTTGAAGGAATTTGGTTTTATACCGGAAGTGACCCCTTAATGACCTTTGACCTCAAATCTGTGTATGATTTATAGACACTGGGTAATAACAATGCATGTGTGCAAGTGGCGTTACTGTCCTACGAAATTTGTGGGAGAAGTAGCATTTTGAGTTGAAATCACGTTTTTGACCCCTGTGACCCCTACTTGACCTTTGACCCCACGAATTTCATGTGACATGTAGGGGCATGGTCATTGATGATTGTGACCAAGTTAGGTCAAAATCGGTGAACGCATGTCAGTGCTAGAGCAAATGTAAAGGTCGACAGAAGAAAGAAAGAAGAAAGAAAGAAAGAACTAGACTTAGCTGTGGTCTAACCCACGAACACAGCCGTGTTATAACCCCTATATGACCTTTGACCCCAAAATATATGAAAACGCCCATAGACATTGGCTAATGTCAATGCATGGGTGCACGTGGCACCACTTTGCTATGTTACTTGTGGCAGAAGGGGCATTTTGAAGGTTTTTCGTCTCAGACCGGAAGTGACCCCTTAATGACATTTGACCCCAAATAAAAAATACCACATATGAATTAGGTAAATACAATTCATGTGTGAACATACTGTTACTGTCCTGTTTTTCTTATCAAATTAAAAATTTTGAAGGTTTTTTGTTTTATACCGGAAGTGACCCCTTAATGACCTTTGACCTCAAACAAAAAAATACCACATATACATAAGGTAAACATAATTCATGTGTGCACATACCGTCACTCTCCTATGTTTTTCTTAGCTAATAAAAATATTTGAAGGAATTTGGTTTTATACCGGAAGTGACCCCTTAATGACCTTTGACCTCAAATCTGTGTATGATTTATAAACACTGGGTGATAACAATGTATGTGTGCAAGTGGCGTTACTGTCCTGCGAAATTTGTGGGAGAAGTAGCATTTTGAGTTGAAATCACGTTTTTGACCCCTGTGACCCCTGCGTGACCTTTGACCCCACGAGTTTCATGTTACATGTAGGGGCATGGTCAATGATCATTGTGATTAAGTTAGGTCAAAATCGATGTAAGCATTTGAGTGCTAGAGCAAATGTAAAGGTCGACAGAAGAAAGAAGAAAGACTATACTTAGCTGTGGTCTAAGACCACGAACACAGCCGTGTTATAACCCCTATATGACCTTTGAGCCCAAAATATATGAAAACGCCCATAGACATTGGCTAATGTCAATGCATGGGTGCACGTGGCACCACTTTGCTATGTTACTTGTGGCAGAAGGGGAATTTTGAAGGTTTTTCGTCTCAGACCGGAAGTGACCCAAAATGACATTTGACCACAAACAAAAAAAATACCACATATGAATTGGGTAACCACAATTCATGTGTGAACATACCGTTACTGTCCTATGTTTTTCTTAGCAAATAAAAAATGTTGAAGGTTTTTCGTTTTATACCGGAAGTGACCCCTTAATGTCCTTTGACCTCAAACAAAAAAAATACCATATATACATAAGGTAAACATAATTCATGTGTGCACATACCGTCACTCTCCTATGTTTTTCTTAGCTTATAAAATTTTTTGAAGGAATTTTGTTTTATACCGGAAGTGACCCCTTAATGACCTTTGACCTCAAATCTGTGTATGATTCATAGCCATTGGGTAATAGCAATGCATGTGTGCAAGTTGCGTCACCGTCCTATGTAATTTGTGGGAGAAGTAGCATTTTGAAGGTATTTCGTTTTATACCGGAAGTGAACCCTTAATGACCTTTGACCCCAAATAAAAAAATACCACATATACATTAGGTAAACATAATTCATGTGTGCACATACCGTCACTCTCCTATGTTTTTCTTAGCTAAGAAAATTTTTTGAAGGAATTTCGTTTTATACCGGAAGTGACCCCTTAATGACCTTTGACCTCAAATCTGTGTATGATTCATAGACACTGTGTAATAGCAATGCATGTGCGCAAGTTGCATCACCGTCCTACGTAATTTGTGGGAGAAGTAGCATTTTGAAGGTATTTCGTTTTATACCGGAAGTGACCCCTTAATGACCTTTGACCCCAAATAAAAAAAATACCACATATACATTAGGTTGACATAATTCATGTGTGCACATACCGTAACTCTCCTATGTTTTTCTTAGCTAATAAAAATTTTGGAAGGAATTTGGTTTTATACCGGAAGTGACCCCTTAATGACCTTTGACCTCAAATCTGTGTATGATTTATAGACACTGGGTAATAGCAATGCATGTGTGCAAGTGGCGTTACTGTTATACAAAATTTGTGGGAGAAGTAGCATTTTGAGTTGAAATCACGTTTTTGACCCTGTGACCCCTACTTGACCTTTGACCCCACGAATTTCATGTGACATGTAGGGGCTTGGTCATTGATGATTGTGACTAAGTTAGGTCAAAATCGGTGTACGCATGTCAGTGCTAGAGCAAATGTAAAGGTCGACAGAAGAAAGAAAGAAGAAAGAAAGAAAGAAAGAACCTGTAAGAAAAAAGACACAGCCGTGACGTACGTCGTACAGCCGTGACTAACGTCACGGCTGTGTAAAGAACCTGTAAGAAAAAAGACACAGCCGTGACGTGTAATTTTGCCCTGAAAGCCCTAAACAGAGTCTGCGAAGATATTCTTCACCACAGATAAGCTCATGGTATAGTTGGAGACATATGGTTGTATAACTGTACTGATAAGATGACTATTATTGCAGATGGCTTGACCAAATGTTCATGTTAATTCCATATAGATAAAATATATTGATATTTTTATTCACTAAGTATTTGAAAAAAAACTCCCCAACAACCTATTTCTCCCTCCAAATTTTACTTTCAGTAAGGAAACTTAATTCATGTGTCCAAGTACTTGCACACACACATATCTATTTAATGTAATCTTCGACATAGTGGTATATCTCAGGTCTCATGGTATATCATAAGTCACTATGTGGTATTGACCAATATTTTGTAGGTTATTATTTTCACAGTATTTAACTATATGTAAAATATGAGTGGATTAAACTGTATAAAGTATGACGATTAGCATATCAGGGACTTTGTAGGGTTCATTTTCAATTTTGGACTTGGGTGGTTTTTTGAATCATATACAAAGACAACAACGTTGGAATGAGATTACCACTAGTAAGATAATACAAAATAAAGCACACAGGTATGTATAATGTTGATAAGCATTCTGCCATGTAATATAAACCACACACGTTCCTTTATTAAACCATTTTTTTTTTCTTCAAAAGTCACTCTCCAGTAATGAATGTGTTACAAGTGGACTTTTATACATACTGGATTTCAATCAATGTGTTACAAGACTCAAATCACGGAATTGGGTGGTTCTTTCATACATGCTATTTCTCACATGCTCAATAGACACAGATGATGAATTTGAGTTGTTCTTTCATACATATGACAGGCCTATGTATAGCAACAAATTCCCATGCTTAACTCAATTTGGCCAACGTATGGACTTGGGTGGGTTTTGTATTCATATATTCAAGATCAATTGCCTGTTGATCTCATCATGTGTATAATAAAATGAATGGTTCATATATTATGAATATCAACGTAACTCATTTTGTGAAAAATGCTCACTATGCCGTAAAAGCGACGATTTGTTGTCATGTTTAATTGTAACACTTTAGGTTGGTAAACTGTTCATTCTTTCTTTCTTGATTTGTTATTTATTCTTCTGCACATTAGATCATCATCTACCAAGATGTAGACTTCAAGTGAGCTTCACGTGAACTTACCTCCGATGTTAGCTATTTAGGCTCTATCGGATTCAACGATAGAATCTCTTCAATCAAAGTCTTCGGCAGTGTGTAAGAATTTTGTGTTTGTTCGTTTGTTTTGGTTTGCTACTTAGTGTGTGTGTTTTTAACAAATTAAATTGGATTGGGGATGAAATCGAAATCTCACCGGTCGAGTTTTGATTTCGTTACTTACGCTGTCCTTTTTGACAAGTTTAGATTGAATTACACGTAGCCTTAATGTACGATCTTTTTAAATTTGTAAATTTGTAAATTTTTCTTTTTGTCTTCCAAAATGATAATATGGAATCATTATAAAAGTTCCCAATACATTTGGACGCGAAAAACATTGGAATTTGCAACGAAACAACATCATAAATTTCACCTCTATCACTCGTAATATCTCGCACGTTTTAGATAAATGCTTGTTAAATTACTCGCGCATGCTCCAGCCGCTGGACCAATCACAGTCGACTCAGCGAGATCCTGCCGATGTTTGCCGAATGACCAGCCGAACTTTTAATCTTCGTGTGTTCGGCACGGGGATTTTAGAAAGGTCTTTGAGGATGAATGGTGTTTTGAATCTGACAACTTTCAACTCCCATTTAGACAAAATGGCAATCTACACGAAGTTTTTTAAACCTTGAAAATCGGTGAAGAGATAAGGAAGATAATGACATTTTTCAGCCCACATGTTTTTGATCATCGGAATTTTTAGGCAAGTTGACAATTCTGGAACATTTTGAGGTATAAATTTCATCGTAAGATTCACAATTTCTTGGATTTTTTCGATGAATACTTCATCATCGGAAAACTACACAGTATAACACTGTGCAAGTTTTAACGTGTTACATTTTCGAGTTTTGTGTTACATTTACGCCAAAGTTGGACCAAATTTGAGTAATATTTCGGATTTTCCCGTTTCTACTGCACGGAAGATCATAAGGCCGAATAAAAATAAGACATGTTTCTCGTCCCCTCCCGCTTCCTTTTTTGAGGCCGCTTCAAATTTATTTTCAGTTTTTTTTATAATTCAGTCAAAACTTTTGAAGAAAGATGTCTTGGAAGTTGAGATGTTTTCTATAGCCTTGCTAATATGCAAGAAACAATTCTGGATGGTTCTGTGATCACTAGCGGGGGCGTACCTACCAGAACAATAAAATAAAAAGGACCTCAAGCCCTCTTCCTCCTTTTCTTAATCCCGGACGCGAAACATGTTTTTTATTTTTACTCGGCCAAATCATCCTCCAGACACGCTCCAGAAGACATGCAAATGCATGGAGTACAATACCAATCACCTGTTTAACTGGTATTGATCATAGTAATTCTTTGTACTCCATGCATTAGCATGGAGCGTGTCTGGAGGATGATTTGATTCACGGCGGGAAGTGCAGGGCAGCGTGAGTGAACACGGGTCACTGAATTAGCATAAAGGTCACACAAAACAGCTTCCGCGCAAGCGTGCTAACCTCACAGTGAAAAATTTGACCTTACAAAGCTGTCGAGTATTTAGAGCGGTATAGAATCAGAATCAGATTTTATTGACATTCATCTTATAACAAAATATGGTCAAAACAATAATACGATATGGTCATTTTCACACTAAAGGGTGTAACTTTTGATTTTTAGGGTCAAAATTTCAAACCACTTAAATATGTTTCTGTTTACTGAAATCATGCATAGAAGCAACTTAAATTCCAGTAAAATAATAGTGTGTAAGTTCGTAGTGGGACGCCGAGTGCGGCCTCAGAGTTTCTAAGAAAGTTAAAACCTAATGCGGAGTATTTAGTTTTTTAATTTTTTTATGTGTCCGTACAGGCTATGGGACAAGCATTTTATTCATAAGGTATCCAATGTCTGTTGCAAATGGTTGAATAAAAGAATAAAGTCAATACTTCAAATTAATTCTTCTTTGTGCTGTCTTTCCATATGAAAACTCAACATCAGTTTCACATACAAATAAGTTTTGTTTCATTGTTTTAAAAAAATATTAAAAAAAAAAAACACAAAAAGAGGACAATGGGTACGATTTTACCAACGTGCGCGACAGCTTTGAGACACAGGTTTTATTTTATTAATGTGCATGTACCTTTAATAATTTGATTTAATTGGTTAACGATCATATTTAATTTCATTAATTTCTGTGTTTGCAGATGGGCAGGCTACGAGCACGCAGACTACAAAGGCAGACAGTACATATTGGAAGAGGGGAACTACACAGATTGGGGAAACTGGAAAGGATCAAATGACCAATTGTCATCCCTGAAGAGACTCAATGCGGTACGTTGCGATACAATTGAATACCTGAGTGGAAGAAGGGACCAACTCCATCAAAACTTTTTTTGAGATATTAAGAAAAAACTTAATATTTGGAAAAGTTTTATAGACAGAATGTTCTCATCTTCAGGGGACCTTTAATACATGAACATACAATATCACATACATTTGAAATTATATATGATGTTTCCATCGCAATGGTACATATCTTAATGCGAGCTGGAGTTGGGCCCTTCTTCCAATAATATACTGCAAGTGCCAGTTCCGTAAGCAGATGTGTTATAAATAGCTACAGAAATTTAATAATTACCCATTAATTGCACAAGTAGAAGCATGTAATATGTTAGCAAGAAAGTTTATTGTAGTGAAAAGCAGATTTCATGGATGAACAAAATTCCTCTTTAACCCAATATCTGTGGAAGAAGGGCCCAACTCCATGGAGTTAGGTCTTTCTTCCATTAAAATTGGGCCCTTCTTCCACTCAGGTATTCAATTATTATGTCGACTTAAAGTAAACTTTATAAATATGACCGTACACCACGAATGAGCCGTATTTTGAGTTACAGTGTAAAATATGCATGAAGGTCGTATTCATTGGTACGTCAAGTTGGGGTTACATGTATCTCATTTTGGTAGTGCCAGTCAAACACCTTTTAAATCAATCAATAATCCTATTGTTGAAGAGGATAATAAGATAAATAGAAGTCTTAAATAGCTCTAGTCTTTTTTGCTTTGTCTAAATCCTGTTCAAGTGGTGGGATACAAATATATTGTCTAGGTATGTATAACCAACAATTAACAATGAGAAGACATTCTAGAACCACGTTGACTTGGGGATGATTTGAAATGACTGCCAATTATGACTGTTTGATATTTATTACCAGCAATGTGGAAAAAGAGACACATGTAGAACCGAAATAAGGTACCATTTTTTTTAAAGGACAAAGTTCAACAAACCATAACCCCGCTTCCATTTTAAAGCTTAGGATATAAGTTTCTAAACACGAAATAAAACAAAACTGATCAGGGGGGACTTTACAGCTCATTCGTGGTGCACGGTCTCAGATCTAATGATATGTACTCTAACGTTGCTATCCGATCCCTTAACCATGTTAGAGCAAAACAGACAGAAAGACACATGAGACATGAGGCCAACTTCACATTTCATTTTTCTTTGTTTCCAGGAGAGACTCCGAATATTGTCCTCTATCAGCATACCAACTACGGAGGTACTGCCGTGTCCTTTCAATACCAGATTGACAACCTAGGATATTATCATTTCAACGACCAGGCGTCATCCGTCAAGGTCAAAACGGGAACGTAAGTACATCAGACCTTTCGTATAGCACAACCGTGATAACATTACCTTTTTTCTATGATTTCCTATTATACTTTCCGGCGCAATTTGAGTACATTTTTATCCATTAGGCTGCGTTCACATAGAAGTATACTATTCGGGTATACGGTGCACGTTTTACAGGTGCACGCGTATATACATCAATCGAGCAAGGCAATTTCATAGTACCGGGTCACATAAGGCTACGATCGCATAGAAGTATACTATTCGGGTATACGATGCACGTTTTGCAGGTGCACGCGTATAGATTAAATCGAGCAAGGTAATTTCATAGTACCGGGTCACATAAGAGCTATTCGAAAAGGCCGTATACCTGCGTATAGTATAGTATAGTGGGAATCGCGCGTGTTCGATTTTAGTGCAGCGTATACCGTCCAAATTTTAAAAACCTAAACCATATGTGGGCAAATTCATTTTTTAAATAGATGCACTATCTAATTCTGTACATTATGACACCTCATTGAATGCAATGTGACCTCAAGAAGTAAAGTTACAAGCATTTGATAAGACGAAGAAAATGGGTAAACTGACATATCGCTATTCGCTGTACGAAATACGCTCATTCGATCAGGCTGAGTTCACATAGTATACTCCTATATGAACTCAGCCTGATCGAATGAGCGTATTTCGTATAGCGAATACCGTATACCGTATACTTCTATGTGAACTCAGCCTAACGCAAGAAAGTGCGAATTAAACTTTTGACGAGGTGAACTTGGCGTCATATCAGTCGGCTAATTCGATTAAGGTAGTGGAAAGCATGTTCAGTTTGATTGATTAACTAAGGTGTGACGCACACGAGATATACATTAATAGTAAGAATAAGGATCAATGAAGTTAAAAACGGAAAAGATAAAATAGTAGAGGCAAAGTAGTTGCACTACGTGGATTTTCCCGATCGAGTGGACCAGGAATAATAGACAAAGGGATAGGCATCCTAGACTGCTGCCCTCATTCGGAATATGTATCCTAGGTCTAGACAATAGGCGGATTAGCGGCCATTTTGTCTTCGACATTATTTTTTATTCACGTGTCCTTATACTTTAGTACACAAATATATAAGTTAACAGGTTTACAATATTAAAATTAAATTTTGAATATACAATATATTCTGTAGTAAATCGATCAAATGGCGGTGATTGTTCAGGTATTATATGCTTGATAAAATTAAACTGTCTGACCAGCTAGTATTCTCCTCCGCCGTCAGTGTGATTCCAGACACTCCACGTACCATGTTGCGAAGGTGGAGGAGACTAAAGCTGTAATGACAAACACGCATGCGTTAAAAATATGTAGCCTAGGTCGAACAATAGCGTGACGTAGTTTCCGGCATTGTTCCTATGCACTTTCACCCTCCTGAGTGGACTTAGGGCTTCGGACGCACATGCGCACACGTGCTGAAGAGGGTCAGGTTTTAATCCGCATGAGTGCATATAGGTCAACTCAGCCTCGTTCGTAGCTTGGTTGACATTACTGCCAAATTTCGATGGGGTGGGGTGTGGGGGTTGTGTGGGTGGTTGGGGGGGTGTTGGCACCCGCATATAAAAGTGGGCACCTGTACCGGAACCAGAAACTAGTGATTTATCAATGACATAATTATTTCTTAGGAAAAACATGGGGAAGTGGATTATTCAGTGTCGGTCTCTATTTCGTCTATGTTTTGCATTTTTTTGACAATTTTGCAAAAAGGTATTCGGCACCGTATATTCTTTAGCAACTTCGAAGTACAGACTTGACATTAAGTATGGAATATTTCTTCACAAAGTGCCAATATATACCTGAAAGGGGTCTGCATAAAATGTGCTTTCCATGAATTTACATTATGGTGCTCACAATGTAGTGAATTAGTCTAAAATGACAGATTTAAGAAGAATGAATTTGAGTTTTGTAGGGGTAAAATATTTGAATTTCTGAACATTGTTCTGATATTGTCAAATTTATTGAAGTTTGAGGTGATATGTACTGAACCCAAATACCAGTGTTGATCAGAACTGAAATGCTTGTAAAGTACCAGTTTTGAAATTGGGAGGAAAAAATAGCGCTTAAAAGTGGTAGGCCTACGTACTCCGAAAGTTTGTGTGTTATAAACTTACTGCACACAAATAAATAGCATGAGTCCATTGGACAACCAGGAACTCGCGCAATTGTTTTTGTACCGTAAGGTTATAACATTTGACCCCAGTGATGGACATTCAAACTTTCTGAGTACGTGCCAATTTTAGAGCCATGTTTTAAGCTCTTCCCATTTTCAAAAACTTGATACATTGCAAGTGCATTTCAGCGCTGACGAATGCAAATTGTTGACGAAGTTTAGGAAATATTATCTCAAACCCTGATATATTCGATTATAACAGAACAAAGTTGCATAAAGTTCGAAATTGTGTACCACAAAGCTCAAATTCAGCCTCCTTAAAAGCTCTTAAAATTCGCCATTTTAGGCATATATGCACTACATTATGAGCACCATAATTGTAACTCATGGAAAGTGCATTGGCTATCAAACAATTATTTTACACCATCTCCCGACACATTCCATTACTATATTAATTTAATTATATAATATTTAGCCCGTGCAATTTATGCAGACCCCTTCCAGATTGGTCTTAGTACTTCGTGAAGAAATATACCATACTTAATGTCAAGTCTGTGTAGAGCGGAACGAATTTCTCCTTACTTGTAGATACCACGTAACATGCATTATCCAAATCCACGAATGACGTGTTGATGTTTTAGTCGGTATAAAGTTTGTTACTTGGAAAAGAAGGTGTTTCAAAGTTTGGGCCAAGGTGTTCGGTATTATGAAACGAAGAGTCCGTCATCTTTTCTTCATTTATTAATGGTCTCCCTAGTCTTTCCCAGATGACTTACTTCACGCTTTCTCAAATCATTGCCTTCTTCTCTATTCGAGGATCATAATGTCATTTTTATTTTATTTCGTAGTCTCTGATCCAATCTTGTAAATTTTTTCGCCAATTACCCTCGAGTCAATGCGCAAATTAAAAATTGTTGGGGTGCAGAATTTTGATTCACTATTTTTGTTGATTTCATTTGCAGATGGATCCTGTACGAACATTCCAACTGCAATGGTAGACAATACATCGTCACTGAGGGTTCCTATCCTGATTGGAACGCTTGGAGTGGTTCCAACGACCAAATATCATCACTGCGGCCAGTGAAAGAAGTAAGCGTGAATAACTTATTTACAATGTATATTCATACTAGGTTAATCAGTATGTTACTGCTAAATGTTAAGCATGTTGTCGTTTTATTTTATGACTCCGAGTTTATTGTCTAAACTTAGTTATATGCAGTCAAGTCTTGACAATGCTTGATAACTTGTGGCAATATGTACATGTATATACATGTATCAAACATTGCTATTTTGTTAAGGAATGTCAAGTTTCGTTGGCCTATAGACGAATCCAATTTTACAATTTCCGAGTATTTATTAAAGGCTGTAAAGATAATGTCAATCGACATTAAAGCCATGATGTACGATTTCAATCAAATTTTAATTTGTTATTGACCAAAAATGATGAATTAATGACATCTGTGATAACTGTCGGGAACGTGTTCTGCTCATTTGAAGTCGAACTAATGAGCTATAATGAAAAGAAACCCACTGACTATATTGACCGTTTAATGTAGAACCCTAACTTGGGAATTAATTATCCGAATTCAGATAATAATAATTCAAAATCTATTTCCCTACAACCACAATGAATTTGGCTGATTCCAATTAGGTGTAAGTGGTAAGTTTGATGAATGTCATCAAACTTACAACTTACACCTAATTGGAATCATTAAAACAAAATATGGTTTTCTAAAAATTAATCAAATCCATTTAAAAAAAGAAAGAAAAAGATACTTCAATATCCCATTCACGTTTCAGAACTTTCAGTCTTGTCTCTATCTGACTAACTATCGCGGTCTAAAACGTCTCATTCTCTTTACTTTCTCCAGCCTGCTTTTGCAACAGAAGTCCTCAGCATGGAATTTGACATCGCTGCTGGTTTACTGAATACCACTCCTGTTGCTCTTGTTAATCTTTCTCAAGCCAACAGCACCAGTTCCAATCAACAGGCTTCATGGAGCACCACCCGTTCTGTCACCACAACTAAAACCTACGAGTGGCACTGGGAAAACAGCACAACGATCGGTGTTTCAACTACCTTCAAAACCGGCGTGCCTTTCATTGCCGAGGGAGAAATCTCCCTGAGCGTTGAAAACACGTTCGCTGTTGGAGAAACTAAAGGTTCGGAGAACACCCAGTCAGATGAGTGGAGCTTCGAGTTACCAGCAACGGTCAAACCTAAAACCAGGCTTCGTGTGCAGGTGAATATCCAGCAGGGCAAGATTGATGTGCCATTCAGGGCCGTATTGAAGAGAGGCACCAGACGCTGGGAGGAGCGCGGTACATACAAGGGAACGCAGAGTTACAACCTGCACGTAGATTATACAGAAACACCACTTTAAATACTATTAAGCGAAAGTAAAAAGTAAAATTTTGTATCCTGTAGGACGTGCTCTACAGGATTTTTCAATTTTAAAAATGCTCTTTAAAAATTATCTAAACCTTATCAACTAGTTTTTGTGTTTATGAGTGAGATGGTGTCTAAGTGTTGCCCAACCTCAAATTATAAGCTTCCCCCAAGCGCCCAATACCGTATATTTGGGCGAATTTACCCGAATTTAGAACGCAAATCACTCAATTGGGCGGAAAAGCACTTGACTTAAAAACTTTTGGTACTTGAGGGAAAGTTACTGACCAATCAACAAATGGTCCCGGAAAGGCATTGTAATTGCAATTTGGAGCTACAGAGACTCAAAACCTTTATAAATCCGCTAAATTGAAAGAAAAAAAAACCACCAAAAAAAAAACAAACAAAAAAAAACAAAACAAAAACAAAAAAAACACGTCAAATTACCGTCGCGACCGGAAACATCCAGTTTTCGTCCGTTTTCAACAATACAAATGTTGCGCCAAAACAAATCAATCTATTCAATGAATGTTTCAGAATAAGTAGTTAATATGTTTGCCACTGTATTGGTTTTTATTACATTAGATACACTTTTGATTATATATATATATATATTTTTCAAACACTGTATAGATCATTCTAGGACACCTTGTAATTTCAAATTGAACATGTTTGATTTAGGCATCATAAATCTGAACTCACACATGCATCTCGCATCTTGGTTTTTTTTGCACCCTACTGGAAACAAGTCATTATTTTTTTGCCTAATCAAGATGTTTGATGTTTATAGATATATAATATGATATGGTATATAATATGAGTAACTAACATGACTATAAAACATTACTAATAGCCACTTGTATACAAGTGTAAATATAAGCAGAAATTAGTAAGCATAATTTTGTACTTTCTCCAATGTCTTCTAATTTTTCAAACAAAAACCTTTAAAACTTAAAAACGGGCACAAATACCAACTAGAGCTGATGTGGCTCAGGAGCCACAAATATAGGGAGTGGTGTCTGATTTTGATGACCTCTGCATGACTGCATGACATTTGACTTCAACTTTTAAAATATTCTCAATTATGTGTTTTAAGCCCAAATGGAGAATTTTTAACATTTGACCCACACCTTATATTAAGCTTGGGCTAGTGGTTATTCTGACCACGTTTGGTGCTCATAGCATTTAAATAAGAGTAGAAATATCAATTTAAATTTTCCAAACAATGTCAACTAATTATCTCTTTATGACCTTTGACCCCTATCTGTGTACACCTTATATCAAGCTTGGGTCAGTCCTTCTAGTGCCCAAATTTGATATAAAATTTGATCGATTGAGCCCATATTTATTGGTCGAACTATGAGTTTTGAAATATTGGACGAGGCATAGTCGAGTCCAAAATTTTAAAACTCATAGCGAGACCAATAAATATTGGATGTAAAGCATCCAATTTTATCATTACTATGTTTGGGATCCAATATTTTCAAACACTTGGGTTCATCAAAACATTTTAATGGTCGAAATCGTGGGAATTGTGTAGCACTAGTAGCATTTTGAAAATGGGTTTGAAGATGTTTAGAGGACATGCTATTATCATAATTATAAACGTGGGTATCCATGGTACAAAAATTGTCTTCAAATGGGGAGCCCTATTAATCAGATTTAAGCAACAAGTTAACTAAAAAGTTGAATAAACAATATTTGTTTTAATAAATTAGTATGAAGTTAATATAATGCTATAATGTGTACATTGTCTGTCTTTTGTTGTGAAACGTGATGGTTAAATCAAGATAAGGTTACACTTAGTTTCAACCACACCTTCGAAATAATTATGTAGACGGTATTCGCCTGCGAAGTGGTTACATAACTCCTTGACAACTAGATCACGCACCATTTGACATTTGTAGTACATGCCATAGACTTTGTGTTGCGATCATTTCGATCGTGGTGCAGAACTCAAAAGCGTGATCCAGTTGACATAGTGATAATCGGATTACACGTAACACTTCGCTGGCGAATACGTTTCATATACCAATGTATAGATGAGTTGATTTCAATGTTTATCAACAAAGGCAAGGGACCGGTATATCTTTATGCTTGAGTGAACCCCATGCAACCATTACACTGTTTAGTAGTCTTATTGTGATGTGGCGGGAGTTTTAAAAAACACGAGCCCTGGACAAAATATGATGCGTGGGCATACTGTAAGGCAAAGAACAATGGAAATTATAATGATGCGTGCGCATACTGCCAGGCATTGACGTCAGAAGTCAACTCATCTATACTACTTAAACATATAACACGCTTTCGTTTTGATAACTTCCAGTTATCTTTATCGACGCTACTGTTGTATTGATGTGACGATCGTTAAACAGCAGTTGGTGGCCACTGCTTGACAACGGAGTTTTTGCCACCAACTGGTCGTCAAAAATATGACTTGGGTTATATTGTCCCCTATCTTGGTTCATTGTGGTCAGCCTTTTCGGTTTATAAAAAGTGGGGAAAAATTTGTCTAAATTTTCAAACAGTGGCTAAAAAGAAAACAAAAACAAATGGCAAATTCTCAAAAGTTAGGGGGTGTTCCCCATTCGGAAACGACGCCTATGATTGCGGTTCCTTGTTTTCTGATAGTGATGGTCGTCTCTATCCATGAGTGATATATAATATATCACTCTCTGTTCCTATGATATTTGCTCCTAATTGTCAATTAATCATATGGTTGTGTTAAGTATGTCAATTATTTTCTTACATTAAATTGGTGCATTAAAGTGTTTTATCAAGTCATGCGTAGTTTGCAGCATCATATGCGTGCGAAATGCTTTTGGACGCACTCTTTGCTTTCATTATAGTAAATGTCGTGTCCGGGAATTAAATAATACAAGATAGGATTTCGTCTTTGACCTATTCAATATCGTGTCATAATGGATGCGTTTGCCAATGTATTTTATCGTAATGGATATGTCAAAACAGGCGTATTAAAATGTCAAACAATTAACTGGGGAAAAAACAGGGGAAAACCCCTGAACCAACGTGCGTGATCAGGCTAAACGCAAAAGACTTGCGGTGCTGATCAAGATAACATTTGAACCTTCTGGTTAATAAGTGGTCGAATTTTAATTTTAATTATTTAGAATTGCAAACTGTTAAAGGCAATAAGGTATTATTTTTTGCAAACAAATTTTTTTTCATAAGAACAGGCCTGGTCATTCCATCTGTCTGATACGGACCAGAAATGGACACAATCTTCATTGCCATAAGCGTTTGGTTCGCCACCCATCCAGTTGGTGTAGTCCTTTTCAGAGCCGTCACTCCACACGAATGTACCCTCAGTAACCGTATCACTCAATCCGATCCACACGTCCTGCAATTAAATAAAACCCAAGAATAGATTCAGCAAATTAATAAACACTTCGTCAAGTTAATGGGTTACATCACAAAATATTATAATTGTGAAAATATAATGATGGGCTCTTATGTGTACATTTTTTTCTTTTTTTGATCGTACCAAGCTTTTATTGGTAAAATACCTGAAAAAGTATTATTTGCATATTCATAGAGGATAACGAAATATGCCACGCCCCATTCAAAACATTTCGCCAAATTGATTTACCGGTAAGAAAACTCAAAAAATATCTGGTGATTCTCGTCCTAAACTGGACCAGAACCAGCCATGTATAACAACATAATTCACCTCTTTTACCATAGTTACGCAGGGCTAAATTTCGGAAAGTTTCACCCCCAGTTTTGAACTTTTTGAGTAATTCGCTCCAGAGATTTTCGTGGGTATCATTGTTAACTGTTTCATTTCATGACCCGAACTTCACCAGTGGTTCCATATTTTATCCCCGTTCACCACTATCCGGAGTGGAACTTCAGTAATCTCTTTTCACCTTGAAATGACCTACATCATATTGGGAACCATATCAACATTACATATATTAATTTTTATTTAAATTGGACAAACTTAAGATTTTACCCCATTTTAACCCAAAAACAGACCCCTCCCCATGTTTAAAGAGGAAGTCCCGCCAGAGCAATTCTTCAGGAGTGAGCCAAACCTTCCTGGTTATATGAAATTAATCAGTGACGTTGTTATCTCTGAATTTGACAGCTGCTAATTCTTTTCAATTTGAAGCAGAGGAGGCTGAAAGGCATTCCTACAATGCACTGTGATTGGAAAATTTGATCAATATAACCTAATCTTAAAGGCAAAGTCCCCATTACCACACACACAAAATGGTAATTTTAAAATTGCAGCCAACGAGTTAATAGTTGAGACTTATCAAATTAAATTGGACTTTCTTATAGAAAACATTCTTAATGTCCCACTGCGTTAATTTTATTTATAAGTCTCAATGTTTTGAATGTTAAATAAAAGGATGAAAACACCAGATATCTGCACACAGTCCCAATGCAAGGTATGGTCAACAGTGCCACGTGTGTACAAAAGCCAGACATACCAAGGTCAGAAACCCCATTGGGTTATGGGAATGTCTTTATACATCGTCTGAATTTGAAGAATGTCACTTACCTTCGGGTCAGTACTAAGTTCTCTGACAAAGCTACCTTCTACAGAGGAATGAATGCTCACAAGATTAGCTCCATAATGACTACTGCAGAACATTTCAGCATCAGACCATGATTTAGGAATGGTAACATATTTGTAGCATTTGCCTTGCCATTCATGCCATTCAGGTTGACAAACTCCTACAATGAGAAAAAAGAATGGACAACATTATATTTGTGCTAAAGATACAATCTTAGACGTCTAAGAATTTCGCGGTAAACTTCGATGAATCACAGAGCCAGAAATCACAAACAAGCGTATTCAATTACTGGTCAATTAAATCTTAGACGCCTTAGATTTTACACGCTTAAGATTTTACACGCCTAAAATTTCTTAGAACGTCTAAGATTGACCATTCACCGTAACCTATTATAGTGGTGGACAGTATCGCGATTCTCCCAAAATGTACGGCGGAAACAAAAGACGTCTAAGATTGCATCTTAGGCGTATAAGGTTAGGCGTCTTATCTTACGCGTATTTTGAAGGTGTCCGCCATCCATATCATTTGCTCTCGTACGCTGGTGTGTTGTGTGTTGTTTGTACTGTTTACCCTGAATTTTAACGAGCACCCGACCCATCTATAAAATGTAGTCTAGGGACAAGCAAACAATTTTATTTCACTGAAATAGAACACTAGTCGGATAAATCTTTCATTTGTAATACTTGAGAAAACCGTTTCCAACACAAAAATAATTCAGAGTATATAGTTGTTCTTGAACAATGTGTTTCCCTGGGACTGAACCACTACTTTATTCAGTCATAAAATTATGTCATTACATGACATTTGTGGTTCAATTAATCTGAACTTACTTGTTTCACATCTTAAACCAGTGTAACCTGGAACACAGTTACATGTGTATGTACCGTCATTTAAGCAATGGGAAGACGCACGCTCATCTGAAAAAAAGAACATCGATAATTGTAGTCAATATGGCATAGGAAGCTAGAAACCTAACCAGTCTCAATATATCTTGCTATATTATACAGTATGTCTGAATAAAAATAGGCTAGGCCATGAGCATTGGGGAACATAACTTAAAATATCGGCAGTAAATCCAATTCCGTTCATGCGTCATTGAGATAATTGAGAAACTACAAAATAAAAGACCCGTTTTGGATCTTTCCAATGTAGCAACGCACATTAACAATACTGTGCTGCATTGTAGTTTAGAATGGACGAAATAAATGAAGTAAACTCCCAGGAGATAGGAGATAACTTGCCTGATCAGAAACTATGCCTCTTTTGTTATTGATGTTATTGATCAATATTTCTTTATTGTATAGACAAATTTAACGAGCCAAGTCATGGTCAGGATTTGGTCGGCCATGACGGGTCCCCGCATGCACCAAACTGGTGTAGCGACTGCTCAATTGGGTGGATTAAAGCCTCTTAAAATTCGATGTTAGATTTTTTTGTGTTGTACACTGTCATTATTCTTTTGTCTACGTGTAACACAGGTGATAGAATGCAGTTTAAAATACCCTCCAAGGCCGCATCATTTCACATTTTAGGTGAGATGGAGCCGACGGGGACCCAACTTTGGCAGCCATTAAGGTGTAGGAATGCGTGCAATTTGATTCGTCTATAGCTAAATATACACCGAGTGGAAAGAGTGGAAAAAAGAGGGAAAGAGTGAAATGGATGACAACCCCTTTTTGAGTGGAAAAACTTCACTCTAAAAGGATTGAAAAAAAAGTAGTCTGTATAGTCTCAAAAGAGTGAACATTGCCTAAAGAAAGTGTACTTTCATATCTTTCATTTTAGAGTGTTTTCCACTCAAAAACGGGTTGTCCTTCGTTCAACTCCTTGAAAGAGTGGAAATTCACTCTTTTACATTTAGAGAGATATACTATCACCTGGGCCATTTTGATGGAACCAATTTCTTTAGAAATTATTTTATCCACTTTAATATACAGACTTGACATTCAGAATGTAATATTTTTTTCGCAAAGTTCCAAGACTAGGAAGGAGTCTGCATCAAACCACATAGGCTAAATATTAATTGGGATGTGTCATGAGATGGTGTAAAATAATTGTTATTATATAGCCTAATTTTGTTGTTGTTCTTATTGTTATAATTATCACTGTTATTATTACTGTTATTATTTTTATTTTGTTATTATTTATTACTACTTGTTGGGAATTTTTCCTTCAAAAAATACGCGAGTTTCAATGTTTTCTACAGAAAAAAATTGACATTTTTCGGAACGCACCCGCACCCACGGCCACGGCTTTGGGTAACCCTGGCTCTTCCATCGTCTTCCTCACTCTTCTTTTCTTTTATGTCATGTGTGTGTTTTTTTTCTTCCCTTCTCCCTCTCCCTCTTTTCTCTTCCCCGGCTTCCCCCAATCCTACCACGTTACACCCTACACCGCGTCTGTTTCTACTAAAGTTGAGTGCCACCCCAAGAGTTTTATGAAATGTAATTACCAGACTGCGCGGCAGCAATTCCACATACAAAAAAACTTATCCACAACAAAAGCATCTTCTTGGAGTATAGATGACCTATCTGAAATGAAAATCAGACAGCTCGTTACTCAAAAATCAGACGTACAGCTCGAAAATCAGGCAGCTCGTTACTATTACAAACCAGGCAAGAGAGATTACGCTTCATACACTGAACATTATAAACACTCGAAAATTACAAACTAGCGCACGAGATCAAACTAATGATACTTTTACCACAATTCTTAATACTTCAATAATTAATATTCAGTATGCTTAGACAATATTTATCAATACGTTTTTGGTGCCGGACAAAAATTATAACGACGGAAACGTTTACAATATAATCACAAAGTTGAACAAAATAGACAATTTTGCTGCATTGTAGTCTCATGTTGTTCCGCCTTTGCATTCAAGTATATCGGAAGACTACTCGCTATGTAGCATTCGAGACTTACTGTCTACTAGCTGTTATGGCAGCACGGAGGTGGTCACGTGCGTATTTATAAAAACATATTTATAAATATAGTCGAAGCATTCTGATATACAGAGGAAAGAAGAACCAAACATCATACACTAGCATTATGAAAAATAGGGACAGTATGCGATTTGCAATTTTTAATTTTTTAAGAAATTTATTGTTTTACATGATAATTTTAAGAGGAAGTGTCATTTTTCCATCATCCTCTTCCAAATACAAATAATTCTGCTTCTTATATAACTGTCATAACGAACACTTTGATCTACATTGAAAGTGACTGGAAACACTATACTGGAAACAATCATACCAATTTCCCTAGTATTTTAATGATACTTAAATTATGGTAAAAAATTGTTCTTAAAATAATTTTGTAGACTACTTGGTTTACATCAATACAAAAATTAACACAAGACGTATCATATTATCACACACCAATTGCGGCATTTAGGTTTATACATTACTTTTGTTATGAGAAAATTGCATTTTCTTTTGAGACTTGACCATATAAGTAAACATCTCAACTAACCCCCATTAAATGATGATACGATAGCGGCCCAATTTAATGTAGTGAGGTCCAGATTTGAAAGTTGCACTTTATACTGAATACAAATCAATAGAATTTACTGCAACTTTCAAATCTTGGGTTATATTGATTTAAATGTACGCTGCGGCGTCAATATTTAGACAATTGCTACAAATGAGGTGTCAAAATGCGCAGAAATAAATTCTGCTTCCAACGCATTTTGCAGATTTGTAATACAATAGCCCGCTTTTGAATAACGGCCATTATTTAAGGGGGGTTAGTTAATTTTTTTGAGATGTTTATTTAACTTGTTGCCTTACCTGGCTGACCAAGGTGTGTCGACAATATTCGTTGTACGTAAACAGAAATTGGTATTGGTCTCCTTGTCTGATACGCGACGATTTGAGCAGCAACCTTTTCAAATTAGCAAGCTATATAGATGTCTTCTCTTGTGAAGCCTAATGAAATCATGAGAATCAAGCTAGGCTCTTATAGGGTCAGCTTCATTGACGCCCACTTTGCATTTTCTCCGCAAACACGTGACATCAACTAATCTACTAATTGGGACCTGCTCTCACGAAAACCGGACTAAGTCGGAAATTATGATTTGAAAATATGTTTAAATTTAAAATGCTCATAATAAGCTTTCAATTATTGATATATCATAAACTGTGATTACTCAATGTTTTGACCTTCAAATATACATCTGAAGCTTCAAAATGTCTTTGTTTTCTATTGACTTTTGGCATGTATATTGGACTATATCTCAAATAAAAGGCTTGGCGACGTTGTCCGAGTTTTGTGGGAGTAAGTCTCAATTAACCTATATAGCACGTATGCGATGGCACTGATTGGTTTACGTCTCGGTTACTCTGATTGGTTGACGTACACGCTCTATAACAGATAATATTATATGCATGTGTCTGTTTTGGCAATAACAGCTATACTAAATATATTAAATAAATACATAAATAAATAAATAAATAAATAAATAAATAAATAAATAAATAAATAAATAAATAAATAAATAAATAAATAAATAAATAAATAAATAAATAAATAAATAAAAAATAAAAGCAGCGCGTAGATCATTTCCTTGTGCATCATATATATAAGCACATTTTATTTGATTCGGCAGTATTCAGTGGACTGGTTGCTAAGAAATGATCGATTGCGCAATGCGCGCATCAATGCAATTCATTCTAAGTTTGATTAATCACCAGGAGACAAAAATCTGTGACCAGATTTTTCACTACTTTTTTAACCGGTCAGAGATTTTTAACGAAAAAATGCCTCATAGTAAATATCTCATTAAATTTAGTCCTTTTATCTATTTTAAAATTAGTGAAGGTGAACAACAAGAATCTAACTTTTGATTTACCTTCACACTTATTTAATGAGCAATACTGATTTGGGAATCTACCAGGTTATTGAACGCGAAAGCTCGGGTAAAACATCGACTATAATTTGTATGTACTTTGCATTTAGAGCAGGACTTTGCCCGGGACTTTGTCCCTAGCACACACTGCCAATCATACTCGTAATATATTTGTTATCAATGCAAACTAACCGCAAGCACCAAGCATGGAAGTACAAGACGCATCGTGCACCAAGTGAGAGTTTAACTTTCGCGCCAACACAAAGTGTCGCAAACTCCACATAGAGTTAAAAACACTGTAGTTAATGGTAATGTACGTGCCCGGAGGGTTTCACATTATCACCATTTAAAGATACATTACATCATGGCAAATTTTAGTAGTCCAGAAAACCGAACGGCTTTTCATAGACGCCCGTGTTAAGAATTTTAACCGCATTCCACAGTAAGTGGCCCATTTGTTAAGCTAGTAAACAGAGGGAGTACGGTGACTGAAAAGATTGAGTAAACGCGGGTAGTATCCATTTCTGTAATGATACACATTAACTAACTTCAATTTGTATTAAATCGTAATCGTACGTGACCATCGGTGACCACTGTCACCAGTAAAATAGGCAGCAGGCCCTGTCCTTATGAATATTAATAATCATTATAATCGTCTAGTGATGTTTCTTTATTAATGCAAAATACTACCTTGTCGTCTCACCTCATTCTACTGAAGTACAAACAGTTTTAAACAGATTATTGTTGAGTGAGACACTGAATGAGAAATAAGATTGCAAAACAGTGAATATAGGTGGTGATCGTATAGTGGTTAACACCATGGATTGTAGTGCGAGAGGGTGAAGGTTCGAACTCCTAACGTAGCGTTTTGGATTTTTTTCTCTTGTCTTGTTGTGCGGGGTGTGTGTACGTGTGTATACCAGTCATTCATATTTATTATGAAATATCAATGTAACACGTTTGTTTTGCCAACATATTAAATGAGATAGCTCGCTAGATTCAGCCATATTGCACGAATTTTTTCAACCCTTTTTTTTGGGGGGGGGCATATTTATAGTTTTTACACATGTCCCAACTTACACCCGGCTTACATCTATTTGAAATCGGCCAAAGTGATTGTCTAAAGCAACTTCGAGGTCTTAATAAGACAACAATTATAGGTTAATACATGAGTATCACTTGTTGAGAGTTCGGGGCTCGTGCATTAAGACGCATCAACATCTCAGTACGCGTGCATTATTGTGTACAGTTTCTCGAGCAATAAGTGATACGCATTTATTAACCTATTTCATACACGAGAAAACAATGCCGCGATTTTTGCTATTTTTATAACAAAATCGTCACTAAAAATGTTGAAAAATACGAGCAAATATAAATGCATCAACCCCCAAGAAAAATGAATCAATCTTACGCGATGCGAACGCGCGCGAAAGCACTGCGCATAGTACGCGGAGTGCGCGCCCGTGCAATTATACAATATTAATGCACTAAGCGTATTTTTGTAACGGCTTTTCTGATTGGCTATGTGGTTCTAAGAGTGTACCCGGTATGAATTCCCCATAGAACATCATAGTTAAGCGGTCAATATTACCTCATTATGTCTGCTTCAAATAACCATTGAACCTTCTGGGCTTACTATTACTTTAAATATTTTCAAAATTTCAAAACTAAATAATAACTAAATCTGACCTAAATCGTGTATTATGGCTTTAACAAACATATAAAACCTAGGATTAAAAAAGAAATACCAACCAAGTTAACATAAAATCAAAGGTAAAATAAAAGTGCTATACGAACAAGGTAACATTGAGTCTATATTTTGGGCGTCCAACGATTTACCGCTAATATTTAATTCATCATAAAAACACATCTGTTGTTGTTTTGGAGCTGGTCATTTAAGCTAAATGAGATAAACAAACGGCTCATAATACAGGCATAAAGATATTGGATTTTCATTGTTAACAAATCATAGCCGTAATATGACAAAAGTTGACTATATTGTTATGATGAATTCGAAACACAAAACATGTTGGCCTAATTAAAACTGCGAATCAAAAAGAAAAAAAAAAGAAAAAGAAAAAAGCCTACCATCCCTAGAAAGGTGAGAAGTTTATTCACTTAAGTTACTTCCCTCTAAATTTGTCTTAATATTCTTCTCCTTCTGGCCTGGAGTTTCCCCTCTTCCCTTTCTGATGATTCTGTTTATGTTCTTTTCTTTCATTGTTTTTCTTCTTTGCTTCCTTTCTCTTCCCTTTCTCTTTTTAGTCTATCGACATTCCTTTTCTTTCTTTCTTTTCTCTTTCTAACTATATACATCTCTCCCTTCTATGCCTGGTCTTCTTTCCTACATTTATATTCATCAATTGAATACATGAATTCAAAACCCACCCAAGTCCATGGGAAGTGATTTTGAGAAAAAAACCCTGTGTATCATTTTAATTCCTTCAGTTAGGTCAATATGGTAAGTTTTACGTACAAATGAGTGGATTGAACTGTATTCGGTATGACGATTAGCATTTCAGGGACATCGTGGGGTTTATTTTAAATGCTGGACTTGGGTGGTTTTTTGAATCATATACAACAATGTTAGAATGAGATTTCCACTAGTAAGCTAATACAAAATAAAGCACACTGGTATGTAAAATGTTGATAAGCATTCTGGCATGTAATATAAAACTACACACTTTCCTCGATTAAACCCATTTTTGTTCAAAAGTTTTTTGAATGTGTTACAAGTGGACTTTTATACATACTGGATTTCAATCAATGTGTTACAAGATTCAAATCATGAACTTGGGTGGTTCTTTCATACATGCTATTTTTACATGCTCAATAGACACAGAGGAGGAATTTGAATTGTTCTTTCATACATATGACAGGCCTATGTAGGCTATAGCAACAATTTCCCATGCTTAACTCAATTTGGCCAAAGTATGGACTTGGGTGGGTTTTGTATTCATATATTCAATTGTTTCCCCTTTCTTCATTACTTCAATATTTGCTTCCCTTATGGTTTTGTTTTCACTAGGTTGTTTTCTCCCCCCCCCTTTTTTTTTCCTCTTTCGTTCCCCTGCCTCTTTTCCTTTTCAATCCCTCTTTAAAACCGTCAAACCTTCAAAATAAAGTTGACCGCCCGGCTCTTGTATCCACACAAATTAACACGGTAATTCTACATATATATTTGATAATATGTCATCATGATATTAATCGTGAACAGGTTGGTATTAATAGGCATTATTACATCCCATTCATCATAACAACACACCTGTTGTCATTTTGGAGCTGGTCATTTAAGCTGAATGAGATAAACAAACGGTTCATAATACAGGCATAATACAGGCATTATCAAGAAATCAGAGCCGTAATATGACAAAAACTGACTGTATTGTTATGATGAATTCGAAACACAAAACATGCAATTAAAATTGCCAATCAAAAAAAAACAAAAAAAAACTGACCATGCCTAGAAAGGTGAGAAGTTCATTCACTTAAATTACTTCCCTCTAAATTTGTACTTCTAAATGTGTCTTAATATTCTTCTCCTTCTGGTCTGGAGTTTTATATCCCTTTTCCCTTTCTTATGATTCTGTTCATGTTCTTTTCTTTCACTTTTTCTTCTTTGCTTCCTTTTTCTTCCCGTTCTCATTTTAGCCCTGTCGATTTTCATTTTCTTTCTTTCTTTTCTCTTTCTAACTATATACATCTTTTCATTCTATGCCTGGTTTTCTTTCCTATTTTTTTTTCATTCTTCAATTGTTTCCCCTTTCTTTCACTCCATCCCCCTTCATTACTTCAATATTTGCTTCCCTTATGGTTTTATTTTCACTCTGGATTTCTTCTTCCCTCCTTTTCCTCTTTCGTTCCCCTGCTTCTTTTCCTTCTTAATCCTTCTTTAGGCTTTCCTTTTGTACTTGCTTCTTTGCTACTGGCTTTCTTTCACTTTGGGCACTTTCTTTCCCTTTTCTCTTTTCCCACCTAGTACACACATATGTACAGGTATTACACATTGTGTCCATTCGGGTCGCATGGGCACGGTAAATGCCATGCTTGGATGGATATGCTGTATTACAGCATACGTATGGACACGGTGTACCCCTTGTCAAAATGCGTAGTACGTATTTTTATATTTGTAACATAATTAATAACCCTAACCCTAAAGCCCTAAACTCTAACCCTAAACCCTAACCCTAACATTAGACCATAATCCTAAACCCTATCCCTAAACCCTGACCCTAACCCTAAACACTAAACCCTAACCCAACTTTTTGTCTTTTACTTTTTACCCCATAATTTCCCTCATTCTTCAAGCCCTGCCCTTTTTCGGGGGCTGATTTATAGTTTAAGCTTGTTAGCTTAAAAATATATGAGTCTTTCTCATGGGTCACAGGTCACCGTCAACACGACTTTCTTCGTGGTGGCCTGACCACATGTATGTCATTTGAAGTTTAACATCCGATCGAGCACTAACAGTCGTGGTAATTGTCAACGGTTTTATATCAAATTGATTGAGTTATATTATTATGAAAAAAGCGCCTGTTGATCAAACTTGGAATGAAACTGCATTGATGCGCACATTATGTAATTGTTAATGTCTTCGCAACCATTCAACCGAATCAAATACAATTTTCAAATAATATGCACAAAAAAATAGGCTATGCGCCACATTTTATTTTTTTTTAATTTGTTCTCGACTTACATTCAATTTTATTCACTCGGTAATTTTTTCTGGGACACCCGGTATTAACCCTTGATTTTGGGCTTAAAATAACTAGTGTAAAAATTACAAATTTGCACACACCCTGGGTGAATTTGCTCAAGCTGGTTTGGGTAGGGATGTGCGACTGGGACTCCGAAAAACTATGATTTAAAACCAAATTTGACGAAAACAGACCCGAAATTATGTCAATTTTGGACTGAAAGTTTTCGCAAATTTGTACTTTTTCGAGAAAAATTGAAAAATACCCTTTCTTAAACCAAATTTTCATAAAATCGAGACAAGCAATATCAAAAATGAATATGCAAATTCTTTTATTGACTTGTTTTTAATGTGTATCAGAGTTCTCAAAAAAATCAGAACTTCCATTGAGTAATTATGGCCTTCCTAAAAATCTTCATGCTCAAATAATTGAACAAAATTTCAAATGCTTGAAAATTACATTTCTGTATAAGGCAAGTGACAAATTCAAGCATAATAATAAGCCTTACACTTTCAGCTTTAAGACGCAGTATGCGTTTGCTCTCTGCGATATTTATTGCCAGAAGTGGATAAGTTTATAGGGGGCTACATGCATCACATTTGCCTTCGGCAAATGGCAAAATTGTGTATAACCTTAATACGTTTAGATATTAGCAGCTATCAGCGAAAATATGGCTATTCAAGCTATTGTTAAGGTTATATAGTTGCAATTAAAGATTTCTGTGGATTCTGAAATGATCTTGGGTAAAAAGTGTTTTTGGCTTCGGGTCGTTGCAACCCGTAACAATGTTACATACAAACAACATAAAGACAATGGATAACATGTGAACCCAGCAAACACAAAACGTTTTCGACATCATTCGCAAAAGGTTAAAAAAGGTTCAGAAAACGTTTAAATGTCGGGTTATATAAAGGGTATATTAAGAGTACAAAACGGTTTCATAACCTTAAAAAAATTTTTGATAATCTACTGCTCAGCAAACAAAAATGTTTTACAGAAAACGTTTAAATGTCGGGTTATATAAAGGGTATAAAAAGTTTTAATAACATTCCAAAAACATTCTTGAAAACTTGATACAAAACATTCTAAACAGAATGTTATTTGGGGTTGGAAAAATATTTTGCGAAAAATGTTTGCCCAAAATATTTGCAATAACGTTTTAAAAACGTTTTCATGACCTTTATATAACCTGACATTTAAATGTTATTAAAATGTTTTGAAAAAAAAACATTTTAAGAACATTTCTGTGCCTGCTGGGTTCAAATTTTTAACATAATGTTATTTAAGTATTGACAAAATATTTGGCAAAATGTTTGCAAAAAATAGTTTACAATAACATTTTTTTGAAAACATTTAAGAATATTGTTGTAGTCCCCGACTTATTTAAAACGTTTTTAAAACTTTTTTTGTGTTTGGTGGGTATGTAGCAGATTAAGTATATTTAGAGAATAAAGGTATTTTTTTAGCCGCTGTCGTGCATATATCGTCTCATATAACACGGGCTTATATCAGAGCCCTTAAGGGACATCAACATATTCTATCCATTCTCAAAATTTGGTGGGAACATTATACCCAACACATAATTTAAACCTACAGGTTAACTTTTTTATTCTTTCAACAAATAGGTTGAGGAAAGAAAAGTATTGGGGAAAGTATATAGAAACGTTACGTGCAGCTGGGGGAAGGAAGGCAGAGAGGGAGTTGACCTAAAGAAAAAAAATTGGCAGATTTGACGGAGAATGCGAAGAGGTATGGAGACGAACAAAATAAAACTGGTAATAACATTAAGTTGGATGATCGATGTACCACACTTGTCATAAATAATTGCTAAGAACGACAGTCAAAATTATAAAACTATTACGCTTGTAACACAGATAATTAAAGGTCATGTTTATGTAGGTGCCTGGACTTGGCAAACATTCAAATCCCAGACTTTAGGCCATGCACATCTTGGTTTCCTAGACTTGGCAAGCATTTTGCTAGTGAAATGAATCCTCCCAGGCTGTAGGTCATGTTCAGTATAGGTGCCTGGATGTGGCAAACAAGTGCACTATTACATGTATAAACATTTTATTTAAAAACAGAAGGAAGTGAAACAAATGTGACGTATCATGTCAAAAGGAGACACTTTTGGGCAGGTTATCGATTTTAATGTTTTTATATATCTTAACTATAAAGATATTTTGCTCTTCAATGCCGTTTTCCCCAATGAAATCGGACATTCCTAAGCGAAGATATTGAGTTCGTAAGTTATGGTATTATAAAATTGGAAATTGAGATATCGGCCTTTAAAAATATTATTGACAATGTTGAGAGTAGGAATTACCTTGAAAAATGTCTCAAAAAATACAAGATGCCAGTTATATTGCGGTCTGAAACTATCAGACAATATTTTTTAACATTAAAAACATCACAAATTCGCAACAAACTCAAATTGTGAAAAAACCACCCCTGGCCAGATTTTTGACTGTTTCTCCATTTACGATCCTGCCCAAAAGTGTCTCCTTTTGACATGACACGTCACAAATGCTCCCAGGCATTAGGTCATGTGCAACAAACGCATACCACATGCGTATCGTCCGCATAAGGGGAACATAGCAAAAGTTATTTGTTCTTGGCTTTTATGCACTTTTTAATTGTTTTAAGTGTTCAAAACCCTGTTAATTATATTCATGCTTGCAGACTTAAATGTATTCATACATTTGTTATTAGGCTCAGTTTTCTTTTTAGATATAAGGCAAAATTGGCAAATTCATTTTTTTTCTTCTTTTTTTAGATTTAACCTGCAAAATTTTGACATTCTGAAAAAAATATCACTGAAAACAATCCTATTTTAAAATTAAATGTCTTTCTTTTCCGACTTATCTTAAAAATGCATTCCGCGTTCGATTTGAGACATTCCCTTTTTTAGCCTAAGTCATTTCAACTTATTATTTTGTATCATAGCAACCTGTGTGAAATGATGTAAAGATGATACAAGTTCTTATTCAACTATGTACAAATAAATGCTTTCAGTAGACCTCTATAAATATGTCCACTTATGACAACCTAGTGCAGTAAAGTTAATTTACCCATCCAATTTTCAGTTCAATTTTCTTTTAAAACATTTTATATTAGTTATTCCTCTATGTACTGTCAACGTCAGGGAAAAGATGATCAATGTTTCTTATTAAAGCTATGTACAAAATGTTCAATATGCTTTCAGTAAACTTCAAATGTTGACTTTGTGACAACAAAGAGTATACATTTAGTTGACACAAAATGGAATTACAGGCCGTATTTTCAGTTCAGTTTTCTTAAGTACATGCCACTGCTGCCATTGATTCCAAGTCATGCCTTTGTGACTGTGTTTATTAGCTCCAAGATACAGACCATTGGGATTAGAATCAGAACATCTGTTGTGCCACCAGCCACTTCGACGGTAAACTCCACAGTTAAGAACACTTTGATCATCATGGTCTTGGTCCTTAGTAGTAAATGACATGCCATTAAGATCATAATACACTGAATCTCCCTGCATGTAAGATCCAATGGTCAATCTATAGAAGGATGATCCATCTGCAACCCTGAAATTGTTGTACAATGCATAGGTATGATTACCATCAAAATCTTCTAAATCGACTCTAAACTCCCATTGATTGCCATTGCTTGTCAATACATGAAGCTTCTTCAAACCCAACCAGAACTCCCCATCCAATGAGCCAAATCCATTCTCATAATCCACCCAGTCACGATCAAAATTGACAGAACCATCAAATCTACGTTGAAATATGAGCCAGCCACCTGGTATTGTGTCCATATCACAGATCACTGGGAATGAAGCTAATCCGACATAATTAGGAGATGATAACGATACTGTATACTTCCCGGTTGAGGGAACATTGCTACAGACACGAAGTGGCCCTGATTCTTGTTGCATCTCCACCATACTGCTCAAAACTGATTGAGCTTTCAGTTCATGAACTGTTTGATCTTGTAGATTCTTCATGTTGATAAGCTCCTGAAGCAGGTCCTGTTGCATCTGCACCACACTACTCAAAACTGACTGCTGCATCTCCAACATACTACTCAAAACGGCTGGGAGTTCCGAGATCGATCTGTTGATGTTCACCAAAAGTTCAGTGTTGCGAGTATTATCATAATAGTCCATGTCGACATAGCAGTCTGTCCCATAGCAATCATCGGTAGTGGATCCATTGACAGGTTTGCTGAAGGTTGTGTTAACAACTGCAGAAGCTATTATTACCGAAAACAAGAGTTTTTGAAAAGCAACAGCCATTGTTAAAGTTTTGTAAAGAAACTGCACAGCAAACTTTATGATTGCAAAGGTGTGTTGACTCTATTGAATGAAGTACAAAATGCATAAAGTAGTTGAACCACTCTATATCGGTTTTGTTTAAAAACAGAACAAACTTGAAGTAAAGTGAAACAACTATTTCCAAGTGTTAGGTCATGTTTATCTAGGTGCCTGGACTTGGCAAGCAAGTAAAACAAATCTGAAGCTTTATGTCATTCACATCTTGGGTTTCCTAGACTTTAGGTCATGTGGATCCAGGTTTCCTAAACTTGGCAAGCAAGTGAAACAAATTCTCACAGGTTTTAGGTCATGTTCATTTAAAGTTTCCTGGGCTTGGGAAGCAAATGCAAGTGAAATAAACCCTCCCAGGCTTTAAGTCAAGTTCATTATAGGTGCCTGGTCTTGGCAAGCAAGTGCACTATACACATTTAGTTTAAAAACAGAAAGAAGTGAAACAAATGCTCCCAGATATTAGGTCATGTACATATCTAAGTACGTACATGGCTTCAGCAAGCAAGTGGAACAAATCCCCCCAAGCAGTAGAGTTCAAGAGTTACAAGATTGACAAAAGTGCCTGAATTAACCGTGGTAAAGATTATTCACAAAGCTGAAAATATATCAAAATGTTTGGAAGAGTAGAACGAAATGTGTTCTACTATATGTTGTCAAGTTTGTATTGTGGATGATGTTGTTTCCATGGCTGGTAACAGGCACCCAACATTTTTTTCTCACTTTTGAAACATGTCGTGCTTGATTTAGCTATATCTTTGAAAGTCGCACCGGAACTTTCATCAAGTAGAGAAAGTTGTTGTCGGCCACTTTATACACTTTTCATTTCCTCATTACAACAATACATATGGGTCACATATTTGGAGCACATATGGCATGTGTTACTCAGCCAGTTATGGTATTGTTTACATTGTTATGTGTCACATTTGAAATATCCTACTAATAGGCAATTTAAATAAAAGATCCAATTTGCTTTTTGTTATTTTCAGAACAACATGTTCAGGAACACCATCAGTTACAAGATCGGTTGAATGATAAGCCCCCAGATGCTCCTATACCACACCACCAGACAAAGATACCTGAAGGTAAATTAACAGCATTCTAGAAGAGTATTCAAGAATTCAGGAATATCCTCAGCATCATTGTACCAACTCTAGTAAGTACTCCTGTAGGAAACAATCCAAACGATCAATGAAGTCCTAACACACGTAACTAGTTTCCATTTCTCCACTCCCTGCCTGCATGGTTTGGCTTGTTCCTCACCTGTTAAAATCCCTCAAATGATACATTCATATTGATTACTGTAATGGTGGTTTGTATTTTTTGCATTTTACAGAATGATTCCAGGTTAGACGTCCAATATAGGAAGTACATGCAGGACAAGAGGTCATCAATGTGGAGAAGAAGACGACGACAATCTGCCAGTGTCCACGAAGATGGTTACTATAGCGATGGAGAAAAAGAGGAACATCATACATATAGTCCCAAAGAGAGGGGTAATTACGTAAATTCTAATTTGATATTACCTGGAATTTTGATTGAAGCCTTGTATGATTTCTGCATTTTATCTCATGGAGGGGGGGACATGGTGGCCTAGTGGTTACGGCATTGGACCCATAATTGGAGGGTTGTGGGTTCAAATACCATAGCTGCCACTTTACCTCTCTTGCCTCATCCACCCATGTATAATGGGAAGCTGTTGGGGGAGAATTTTGAAAAAAAAAGTGTACTTTTTTTTCAGGGGAGGGCGATTTTGTAAAAAGATGGACCGTTTTTCAAAAGTTATTTGTTTGTTTGTTTTTGTTTTTGTTTTTGGTCCAAGTTAGTGGGGTCCACGTTTGTGGACACCCAGTACTCGCTGGTACATCATGCATATTAAATCACAAAATTTTAAAATGTTCGCAGAAATGTAAATCAACTGATACAAATCATGTTGAAATTTGATTATTGCAATATTTGTATATTAAAACGGTTTGCAATGTTTTTGTTTTATTTTACAAAAAAAAAAAACATTTTGATGCAAAAAAGCTAACAAATCTATACTACTAAAATAATAAGCGAAGTGGGTTTGTGGGTGTGTGTGCGTGGGGGTGTATGGGTGTCTGTCTGTCGGGGTGCCTGTGTGGGTGTCTGTCTGTCCGGCTATGCGTTTCGCCGCGCTTCGACGCATCGATCCGATATTTCGGATATGGATATGTATTGGGAAAACCATGTTGACCGGGTTGACCCCCCAGGTCAAAGGTCATCTAGGGGGAAATGTATATGTAAATGATTCCCTCAAGTGGATAACATTCAGCAATAAACCAGCCAAGTCAGTAGTACAAATATTTGAATATTTGGGCACCTGCCACACACCTGTTAGAGATTTCACAACTGTGAAAACCCCAAATGTCTTCACAGCATTCATAGCTGAAAATGATTTCTAAATTTCAAATAAACGCATGTATAAAAAAAAACCTGAGGTCTTCCAAGGTCAAATGTCATCAAACAGAGGTCATCTATCAAACAGAGGGCACCCATTATAAGAAGAAACGTATCATTTTCAGTTGAATTGTTTGTAACAAAAATATCATATATTAACGTCATAAATATATTGCGGATATCGTTATATAAGGAACATTTCATAATGAAGTGAAATTCATCCTCAATTTCATTGAGATTACAATATTTACAGATTCTCCGTTCTGGAGGCAATTTAGGTGAAACATATCTATCCATTTTAATCCTTAATTTATGACAACTAATTCTTAATTTACAAAAAGTAGATCTATGCTTACGTTTTAATAATGTAACATAATTTTCTAATGAAAATGAACGTTTGAATTGACAGTAAGTTCGAAGTTTAGTCTTTGATAACATTTAACCATGAATTATTATTAACAGCTTTTAAACTATCTACAATTAATGTGTTAAAATTAGCCTTATTAATCATGGTAGGTCTATTCCATATGTCATATTTATCAATCAGTTTCAAGACAGTCATAATGCCGGCGGACTAAGTAAAGGTGTTTAGTTGCCTGTTATCAGAGCCTTTGTTACAAGAGAGGTTGAACCTAACATGCAGTTTAAATTAAGTTTCCACCAATATTTTATAGCTATTAAAAGCAATCATAGAAATGAGAATGCTGTAACTTCCCAATTCGTCGTCCGTATTCCATAGTGGCGTATAGTGGGGCGCCGCGAATAAACAACTTTTCGAGAAAATCGGGTTTGAAGAAATGCCAATTTAAAATCGAGTTGTGTAAATCAGACATTCATTATATTTTGTAAATGATGTGAAATTTCTGTGGTAAACTAAATAGATTTTATTGTTATATATTTTTCAAAAGAAATAAATACATACTATTGCTGGCAAACTGAAAATAAAACTATACGTCACTATGGAAAACAAACAAAACGCAATACCCTAACCTAACGTTAACCGTACGCCACCTCGGTCGCCGTGTAATCCCTATGGCGTTACTTTTCGTCGTTCGTATTCCATAGTGGTGTATAGGTCCGATACGCGTACGCCACTATGACATACGATGTTTTTCATTTTTGCCGATATTTCATAATTATAAAATGTGTATAAAAAGTGGCGTATGGTCGATACGCCACTATGGAATACAAAAAATGTCACTTTGTAACTATACGCCACATTTAATTAATTACTAATTAATTAGCTAATTATGACTGATGAGACTTAGAAAAATGAAAGAGAACATCATTAAAAACATATGTGCCAATTTTCAACAAAATGACCAAAAATCACTATACGCCACTATGGAATACAGCCGACGAATTCTCCACGTACAGCATTATTTGTAGCTTTCTTATGAACACCTAGTATTGTTTTACAAAACTTTCGCCAGGAGGCTTATCAAAAATATTTACAAAATTAGTATCATTAATGTTTTTACATAAATAAAGCGCCCATATTTCACTGCCGTAACTTATGATGTTGAATGAGAGTACGGAATAATGTAGAGCTGCACTTATAAGATTTGCTATAAAGGTTTTCACGAACTTTAAATATGCTTTTAAAGCTTTATCTTTCAGCTTAACCATAGCATTTTGAAATGAACCTGATGGTGTGAAAATAACACCCAAGTAGCAGTATTCATTAGTTATTTTAAGATCAGTATTGTCATAAGTAAATTTTCATCAGACCGATGTTTATTTACAAACGTAATCGAGTATTTTTACCTCCTCCCCCTAAACGAAAATAGTTTCGTTTCTAAGACGTCATCGATCTTTTGATTTGTTCCTTTAACAAGGCGACTAACAACAACATAGACAAACCAAGAGAACAATTATTGTGTCACGAAGGTACAGTAGCTAGCCGCAGACATTGCTGTAATCGTAGCAACAGTCATTTTTTTCTGTACATACGGTGTCACAATAACACCCACCAACATAGGAACCACAATGCCCAACGCATGATCCCAGTTCTGTCAAACAAAAGATAAAAAAGATAAGACATCGCAGTGGTTACAGACCTTGAGTCCAGTTGTGCCGTTTAGTGCAAGATGTTTGGCCTTTGATGGCCTTGAAATAATCTTTGACATAATATTTATTATTTTCATGAAACATTTATGATTTGTTATTTTCAATTTCGTTTGTATGAAGTCGGAGATTATAGCTTTTGGTCCCCTTTGTCTTTTGGTCATCTTATCATTGTCTTTGTTCTGTATTTTTATTATATATATTTTTTGATTCTGTAGATGATATGGAGAATAAAATACCTAAACGTAAAAGAGGCAAGGATTATGAATATCAACCAGCAAAATTACCTTCATGTGATTTTTGAATACATGCATCATATGAAATATAATCGCATGCATTACAATTGATTAAGTCCGGCCTTTGAAGTTTCTTTGATCTCATGTCAATGTCCAAGTTACACCATTTAATCTTTAGAAAAATAAGCGGTTTTTTTGCCAACAATCACGTTTTTGCCCAAATTACCAATGCATGATATTTGACCCAGCTTGATGGTTTTATTAAATCAGAATAACAAACGCATCTCATCTTATATCAATATAGAGTATTTGCCAAAACATGTGAAGACCTGAGCGCAAAGAAGACCGTAAGTCCATTGGCCCCTCAACATGTTTACACTACAGTTGCGTATAGATTCGTATAGTTTGATAATGTTTTATACATGTTCAAGGGCCAAAACAAATCTGTCACAACCTTTCATGATATTTTCACCCTGGAACATGTATTTAACATTATAAAACCTTAAGAAGATATACGTAACTTTAGTGTATGCATGTTGAGGGGTCAAGTGGACTTACGGTCTTCTTGCGCTAAGGTCTTCAATTGTTTATCTTTAAATTAAAAATATATACAAACAATCTCATTTTAATAAAGTGCAGTTATAAAATCATTTTTGCCCTAAAATCCCTAACAAGAGTCTGCGAAGATATTCTTCACCAGAGATAAGCTCATGATATAGTTGGTGATCGAGTGGGCAGACATATGGTTGCATTGTATGATGACTATTATTGCAGATGGCTCAGCCAAATGTTCATGTTAATTCCATATAGATAAAATATATTGATATTTTTATTCACAAAGTATTTGAAAAAAAAAAACCCCAAAAATCCCCCAACAACCTGTTTCTCCCTCCAATTACTTTCAGTAAGGAAACTCAATTCACGTGTCCAAGTACACATATGTCTATTTAATCTAATCTTCATACCAGAGTTGCATAATTTATTTTGGATTTATTAATATGCTAAACTATGTTTTGTCCTATTCGGACAGCCTTCATGCATTTATAATAGATAGGCGCTTGGGCAGACATGTTTAAAATGTTTGGATTAATTCGATTGAATGTGTATAAATGATGATTATTATTGAGAATTGCTTGATCAAAATTGAAGAACCAACGTTAATTGCCTATAGATAAAGTATTATGATATTTTTGATTCACTAATTGTTCGAAAAAAGCGCCCCAAGAACTTGTTTCTCTTTAGGTTCTTTAGGTAAATGCATAAGTCTGTTTCTCAGCGATTTAGTATAGAAAATCAAAGTTTGTCTCTTGAGTTAACATTCGTTAGGGAAACTTAACTCATTCGCCACATTACTTACACACTATTTAATTTGAACTTTATACCAGAGTTACATAAAGTATTTGAGGTTTAAATTAATGTTATATAATACTATGTTTGCACAATTTGGACAGCAATGGGCATCATCACTTGTATAAATGAAATGCACACATACACCTAACTGGATGACACAGAGCAGATAGAAAAGTTAACATTAGATATGATTTTATAATACAAATCAGTAGGACTGCATTTAAAGGGTATAACCAAAGTGTAACATAGTGCGTACTGACCTTGCTGACAGTTGTTGCCCTCCCAACCAGGAGCACACATACATTCATATTGATCAATATGATCAACACAGGTCCCGGAATTCAAGCAAGGGTTACTTGCACACTCATCTATGTCTGAAATTTAAAAAAGAAAAATCCAGCTATGTCACGATTTAGGGGGAATTTAGTATGAGGTTTTCATTTCTAATATTTTTCCTCATAATACAATGAAAAACAAAAGCAATAGTATTACAAACCTTAATAAAACAAAGTCAAACATAAGAATAATTAAAAAAGAATAAAAATATATTTCTTTTGTTTTTAATTGTATTATGAGGAAAATTATGAGAATGCAGTTTAATTTGTACATATCAAATGAAACACAAAATTATCCCTGCAGCTGAAATGGGATCGCCCTCGTGAGGTCACAATTGGGTGCCTTGTTTGGTCGGTGGCCATTTTGTTGGCTAATGCCATTCTCTGTCAGTTTTTCAGCAAGAACGGACGCAGAAATTTTTTATTCAACTATAAGACAATGAATAGGCCGTCACAGCTTACAAAAAAGGGGGTAGTGGTGAATCCAACGGATGTGGATACAAAACACATCAAGGATACCTCGAATATGAACAACTGGAAAGAAAAAAGCAAGTAAGCTTACAGGTTACAGCACATCACACCACATGAAATGAATTGTGACGGTACAATGAACAGTCCGGAGTTGTTTGTAATAACTCGATAAAACTTTCGTGGTCGATTGTCTAAACAGTGATCCGAGGAAGTCAGGCATGTATGAGTACTATTGATTGGGATTGCCGGACTGGTGGTATGGAATAATTCTAATGTGTTGAAATGTTGGAGGCGAGATCTTAGCGCTATTACAGTGTCAGAAGAGAGAATACATTTATCCTATGCTTGTAAGCGGTGGCAACAGCCGATGGCCAAATAGAGTATTTATATTTTGCGTCAACAGTGAATAAACACGGTGAGAAATTTGCTTTCAAAATTGTCAAACGTGGTCGTCTACATGTATACATGTATGTACATTATTAATGGTAACATAGACCACTGAATCGCGGTAGTATATAGCCGGGGGGTCACTGGGTTATCAGGGGTTTTTGAACTCATAAATATTTATAAATCATGCAGGTAGTGGAATGGAATATGCGTGAAATTAAGGGAAAGCAAAGTTTTGAACCATTTCTATGTTCATCATAATTATATTAGGCAGTCTGAAGGAACACAATCTGTTTCTGTTCTGGTTTGAAATTGAAAGTGGTTCAAAATTTTTGTTCTGAATTGGAAAATCTCTCTTGGTATTTAATAGCCATATGAGTGAAGTTAGCACATGTTATCATCATGGGGTGGACACGTGATGCTTTGTCTTGGTAAAATTATAATAGGCCTAGTCATATGAGGGAATTTAATCGTCATTTTCAAAATTTGTATCGCAATCATCATGGCATTGGACACGTGATGCTCACTCTTGGTATATAAAAGCCATAATTTATGAGTGAATTTAATTGTCAATTTCAATCTTTTGGCAACATGGTTCAAACATTTTGTTCTGAATTGGAAAATCTGTCTTTGTATATAATAACCATATGAGTGATTTTAATTTCAATCCGTTTAGCGCAATCATGATGGGCGTAGACACGTGATGCTCTCTCTGGGTAAAGTTATAATAATAGTCATAATATGAGTGAATTTCATGGTCAATTGATCGCAATCATCATCATGGCCGTAAACGCGTGCTTCTCTCTCTTGGTATATAAAAACCATATGAGTGAATTTAATTGTCAAATTCAATTTTTTTTAGCGCAAGCATCATGACGTGGACACAGGATGCTCTAATTTTGGAAGCCATCCGAGTTTCCATTAAAACGAATCACAACATAAAAGAAGTAACTTCAACGCTGTCGTCTATGTCGTCTATGAAAAACAAAACGGCCTTTAAAATAAATAGATAAATAAATAAATTTTTAAAAAAAAATGAATAAAAATGGATTTATTTATGTGTATCTTTACATTTATTACAAGTTCAATCCAAGGTTGTCGGAGTTCAAATAGATTAATAAAGGAGTTGAATTGTTGAATATATTGGATGTCATTTATAGACAGGCATGAATTATACACAAAGTAAAATGGCTTTGCTGGCAGAATTTGCTTCTCTTTTTTCTGTCTTTTAATTCACTGCAGGTCATGTGGTTACTTCGAGACAGGTGGTAGAAGGGAGGACATCTTGCTGGAACTGCAACAGAAAGTCGTAATTACCATGCCTATGACAGTGGATGGAGTATATTTTGAATCGTAACCTGGCTCTATGGGGAGGAACGATCTTTGTTAGAGCACAAGTATGATGGAAACGGTAACTTCTCTAATGGTGAAATTTTATTGTGTATAACAGCTAACTACATTTAGAGCATGTACAGATAACGAAGAATCTTCATCTACATTAGATACAGTGTATCCTTGAAAGAGAGTATTGTTGCACCTTAATATGGCGAGGAAGCGAACCAAAATGCAAGTGGTGAACGGGAAGATTATATATTATACAGTTCTTCATGCGAGTAAAAATAGCATAAGCAAAGCTCTGTATGCTAACAAGTCCATGTCAAAAATGCTTCTACGAATGGAGCTGCAATAAAGGATAGAGGAAGATCATTCCATAGTTTGATGGAAATGCCAAAATTTATTTTGTACCACTGATTTGGCTTATATTATTCTTGGGCAATATGTCCATGTCAAATAATACAAGAAACAGATGAAGGAAGCGGTGGATGTCAAAAATGCTTCTACGAATGGAGCTGCAATAAAGGATAGAGGAAGATCATTCCATAGCTTGATGGAAATGCCAAAATTTATTTTGTACCACTGATTGGGCTTATATGATTCTTGGGCAATATGTCCATGTCAAATAATACAAGAAACAGATGAAGGAAGCGGTTGCAGGAAACTGCAGAATTATCTTGGTGTCATCAATGGATCATTTTAGTGATAAAATGTCATACATTAAATGCTGAAGCGATCTGAAGGCAATTGAAGTAAGTGGATTTATCTCGGAGTAGCTAATTAACCAAACTCGTTGCTGCATGAATTATCTTTTAGGTGTCATAGCACATCAGACAACTTGACTTTTGCTAGTTGGAGAAATAACGGCAAACTTTTGCTAGTTGGAAAAAGAACCCCAAATTCTATGGGGTAGAATTCAAATTGAAGTGAAATATTGCTCATCATATCAAACTTTTATAGATGTTCATATTAATAAAACAAGGGAAATGTGTGTATTTGCAGATAGGGTGCGCAGGTGCAGAGTCCGAATAAAACTTATTTAATAAGGGAAAAATTATTCATCAAGTAAATTATTGCAAATTGGCAATGCTTTCAATCAAATTACCTTTTACACTATACTTTTTGTCACCTAACTATTCTCCGACACAGGTTGGGGGTAGTCTGTTAACATAGGCAGAAGGAAATGCATATAATATATTACCTATTGTTAAGGGCTAGTCGAGCGGTTATTACCAAATTTTTCTGTATCTATCAAACAAAGACTGGATCTTCATTATCATCAAGTTAAGCATGTGTGTGATTAAATGTTGTAATAATTGTATCTATCAAACAAAGAGAATAATTTGTCATTAATTGAATTACAGTTTCATCTATTATGGCATACTTATAATTTCACCGCCTCGTAAGTTTCGCTTATAGACTGTAGGTAGTTACTATCAGAGGCATAAGGATATGCATATAACATATTACATATAGTTAATGGCTACATTGAGTAGAGGATTATTATGAAATTATCAAAACAAATTCATGGTAAATGATTTCTTATTCGTATCGATCAAACGAAGTCCAGAACTCTTGTACATTATTATTATGTTTTCATGGTTTTAGTATAGTAAGGTGTGTATATGAGTTCTATCATGCGTAATTTTTATGTATACTATTTTGTTCAGCATGTAGGCCCTATTTTTATTTTTTATTTAGTGGGTGTATTTTAAGATTCTGTGCAGCGCTGTGCTTTGAGGATGTTTTTTACATCGTGGGGCGCTTTATAAATCCCATGTATTATTATTAAATTGCAGTTAAATTAATTCACGGATAGACCAGGGTAGTCATTTAAAGAAGCAAAAAGAATTTCATATAACATAATTAATGTACATTGCTATAAGAGTGTTATCAAGTTTGGTAAAACAAATGGTTTTCCTTTTGTACCTATCAAACAGAGAACAATTCTTCATTATTATTAACTTTGGTAAATCAAAGTTATGATTTTAAACGTACTGTAGGACAGATTCGTTCACCATGTATGGCAAATTGACCTTATAGTTTCATTTATCGGTAAATTGGTCACTAAAACATTTGTCCTAGTTGGTATGTACAAATAGGCTATGTGTAGTCCGAAACAGACGGAAATTCATAGATTATAGTAATGTTTTTCGGTATGTCAGTGTTTTAAATAGGTTATCACCTAGTTGTTACTCCTGAAGCAGAAGGAAATTCACAATTTTTACAATGGTAACTCGTTAATAAGTAATAGTAGGCCTATTAAGCTACTAAAACACTCATTCATGATAATTGACAGTGGTCAAAAGATGAGAAGTAGACACTCACTCGACAGTAGCATAATTATCTCATCTCACATGTTCAGAAGGAAGGAAATTCAAATAATTCAAAACAATCCTTGTGAAGTTATAATAGTCAGTGGGTTTTGTTGTTTTCTTTTCGGGGTTTTCTCGTACGTGGATGTACCAGATGGCCAAAACAAAGCATTGGCAGGCATTCTTTTCCACTAGTACTGCATAAGAATGCTCACTAGGTAGGACTGTTGATCCAATCAGTCAAGTTAAATCCTAAACTTTTTAGCACCAACATTCGTCACCACCAACAATGGCAGGTTTATAAGTTGGGACAAACTATTTTAAGAACACTATAAGGGAGATCATAAACAAGGAAGGGAAAGACAGCCAAGAGCTCGCCTTATTTGTAAAGCATAAAAATCTCGAGGGGGGGGGGGGGTGGTTTGGCAATTTCCTTGCATGTGATGACAAGGAACTTGGGTGGCAGTTTTTGGATCATTTTTCTAAAATGATCGATTTAATGTACAGAATTATACATGTACTACATTAATAAATTCGATTTAGTAGTTCCAATATCCGGAGGTATCTACCTACTGGGTATTTGGCATGGGTATATTTACCGATGTCCACTATGTAATCTGAATATGAATATAATAGGAAAATGAGAAAGGTATCAGCCATTTAATTTCTTTTGACGCGCTAGATGACTGCCTAGCGAATTCATGTAAGTCCGCGGCATTTTATATTCTCTCCATTGGTATTATGGAGCTTTTTATTTCCTCCTCCGAGGAGATGATCGTGTAGAGGATTGCCTAGCGAAATATTTGTCCATTGGTATATGGAGCTTTTCCTCCTCGATAAGGAGTTGATCGCTAGATGAGTGCCTAGCAAAATAGTTCCCAGTGTGTTAAGGGGAACTCTTGGGTTATAGGCGCAACAAGCTTCCCAGTAATTGTTGGGAGGCTCGGTCGGGTATTTACTCCGTTCGAAAAAGTTGTCCAGAAATCATTATTATTTGGCTGATTCCAGGAATTTTCTAAAAACATTGCTTGAATAAATTATGCGTTCTTTCTGAATGGCTGACCAGAGGCCCAAATTTTGGTGTAAGTGTTTTCGTCATTTCAGTGTCTGGGGATAATGCAGTTTAATTTGTACATATCAAATGAAACACAAAATTATCCCTGCAGCTGAAATGGGATCGCCCTCGTGAGGTCACAATTGGGTGCCTTGTTTGGTCGGTGGCCATTTTGTTGGCTAATGCCATTCTCTGTCAGTTTTTCAGCAAGAACGGACGCAGAAATTTTTTATCCCACCCACCACTCCCCATATGTAATATTTGATATCGGTTTAAAATTGATTTCAAGAGTTTGATAGTGGGTCATAAAATTTGAGTCTCGCAGTAGTGAGACAAGTACATATAAAGTGTCGGTCTTCAAATTAAAAGGTAATTAGGAATGAGATGAAATACGAAGGAGAAATGTAAATATATTCGATTGAGAGTTCTCCGAATTTGAATAATATTCTAATTACATTGAGGTTTGTTGAGTTACATAGTAGTACGACTATTGTATACGGGTGTGAGAGTGTGCGTGAGTATATCACTTTAGGTTCAGTTTCTATCTCAGCACTCAGCAACACATTCTATTATGTTGCGCAGTTGTATTTTTTTTAAATTCTATTTTGTATAATGTGTTCACTCTAATGTGTCTTCAGAAGCATTAACAAAATCGATACAATTGGTACCACTTTCAGTCTTAGGTGGTAATACACTTCAGTCTTAGGTCGAGTAATTTTAATTATAGCAGGACGGGAGGAATTAACACCAGGTTGGCATGGGATAGCTAGACAGGGGCCAAGTACTATGCCCTCAGATTTTCTTGTTCATCAAAGTATAAATAAAAATGAAATATTGGGTTCAAGTTTTTATGAGGTTGCGCAGCCGGCTGGTTATCGCGTTAATTTCTGTTAAAGGCTGCCTTTTGTGTTAGACATGGTATCCTAGTTATGTATTCGAAAAAAAAAATCATAAATGTGCAGAGCATGGCACTGTGTTTGCTTGGCGTTGGCAGCGAAAAATAACGGGTTTTGCAATTAACTCCTTCAACATGTTCAAATCGGGTTAATGGTCCACTGTGGTGAAGAGGCCTCAATCGTAAAATTCAGAGGCTCTTCAAATAATCATAAGTGTGGATCTCGGGGGACGCCGTATCAATAAAAAAGAAAGGATCAGAAATAGCTTATTCCATGGTACAGGGTACGGATGTTAACAAGTAGTCTTTGTGGCAGTTTTTGGATCATTTTTCTAAAATGATCGATTTAATGTACAGAATTATACATGTACTACATTAATAAATTCGATTTAGTAGTTCCAATATCCGGAGGTATCTACCTACTGGGTATTTGGCATGGGTATATTTACCGATGTCCACTATGTAATCTGAATATGAATATAATAGGAAAATGAGAAAGGTATCAGCCATTTAATTTCTTTTGACGCGCTAGATGACTGCCTAGCGAATTCATGTAAGTCCGCGGCATTTTATATTCTCTCCATTGGTATTATGGAGCTTTTTATTTCCTCCTCCGAGGAGATGATCGTGTAGAGGATTGCCTAGCGAAATATTTGTCCATTGGTATATGGAGCTTTTCCTCCTCGATAAGGAGTTGATCGCTAGATGAGTGCCTAGCAAAATAGTTCCCAGTGTGTTAAGGGGAACTCTTGGGTTATAGGCGCAACAAGCTTCCCAGTAATTGTTGGGAGGCTCGGTCGGGTATTTAAAAAAAAAAAAAAAGTTGTCCAGAAATCATTATTATTTGGCTGATTCCAGGAATTTTCTAAAACATTGCTTGAATAAATTATGCGTTCTTTCTGAATGGCTGACCAGAGGCCCAAATTTTGGTGTAAGTGTTTTCGTCATTTCAGTGTCTGGGGATAATTGAAAATGAGCATCTAAAAAAGTCATTCTTATGTTTGACTTTTTTTATTAGGATCTGTAAATATATTTCTTTTGTTTTTCATTGTATTATGAGGAAAATTATGAGAATTGAAAATGAGCATCTAGAAAAAGTTATTCTTATGTTTGACTTTGTTTTATTAGGGTTTGAAAATCTATTTCTTTTGTTTTACATTGTATTATGAGGAAAATTATGAGAATTGAAAATAAGCATCTAGAAAAAGTCATTCTTATGTTTGACTTTGTTTTATTAGGATATGAAAAATATATTTCTTTTGTTTTTCATTGTATTATGAGGAAAATTATGAGAATTGAAAATAAGCATCAAGAAAAAAGTCATTCTTATGTTTGACTTTGTTTTATTAGGATCTGTAAATATATTTCTTTTGTTTTTCATTATATTATGAGGAAAATTATGAGAATTGAAAATAAGCATCTAGAAAAAAGTCATTCTTATGTTTGACTTTGTTTTATTAGGATCTGTAAATCCATTTCTTTTGTTTTTTATTGTATTATGAGGAAAATTATGAGAATTGAAAATAAGTATCTAGAAAAAAGTCATTCTTATGTTTGACTTTGTTTTATTAGGATCTGTAAATATATTTCTTTTGTTTTTCATTGTATTATGAGGACAATTATGAGAATTGAAAATAAGCATCTAGAAAAAAAGCCATTCTTATGTTTGACTTTGTTTTATTAGAAAATGTAAATATATTTCTTTTGTTGTTCATTGTACTATGAGGGAAATTATGAGAATTTAGATTTACAAACCCCTTATAAAACAAAGTCAAACATACGAATAACTTCTTTCTAGAAGATTATTTTCAATTCTCACAATTTCCTCATAATACAATGAAAAACAAAAGCAATAACTTTACAAACCCTAATAAAATAAAGTCAAACATAAGAATAATTAAAAAAGAATAAAAAATATTTCTTTTGTTTTTCATTGTATTATGAGAAAAATTATGAGAATTGAAAATAAGCACCTAGAAAAAAGTTATTGTTATGTTTGACTTTATTTTATTAGGATTTGAAAATATATTTCTTTTGTTTTTCATTGTATTATGAGGAAAATTATGAGAATTGAAAATGAGCATCTAGAAAAAGTTATTCTTATGTTTGACTTTGTTTTATTAGGGTTTGAAAATATATTTCTTTTGTTTTACATTGTATTATGAGGAAAATTATGAGAATTGAAAATAGGCATCTAGAAAAAAGTCATTCTTATGTTTGACTTTGTTTTATTAGGATATGAAAAATATATTTCTTTTGTTTTTCATTGTATTATGAGGAAAATTATGAGAATTGAAAATAAGCATCTAGAAAAAAGTCATTCTTATGTTTGACTTTGTTTTATTAGGATCTGTAAATATATTTCTTTTGTTTTTCATTGTATTATGAGGAAAATTATGAGAATTGAAAATAAGCATCTAGAAAAAAGTCATTCTTATGTTTGACTTTGTTTTATTATGATCTGTAAATCCATTTCTTTTGTTTTTTATTGTATTATGAGGAAAATTATGAGAATTGAAAATAGGTATCTAGAAAAAAGTCATTCTTATGTTTGACTTTGTTTTATTAGGATATGTAAATATATTTCTTTTGTTTTTCATTATATTATGAGGAAAATTATGAGAATTGAAAATGAGCATCTAGAAAAAGTTATTCTTATGTTTGACTTTGTTTTATTAGGGTTTGAAAATCTATTTCTTTTGTTTTACATTGTATTATGAGGAAAATTATGAGAATTGAAAATAAGCACCTAGAAAAAAGTCATTCTTATATTTGACTTTGTTTTATTAGGATCTGTAAATCCATTTCTTTTGTTTTTTGTATTATGAGGAAAATTATGAGAATTGAAAATAAGTATCTAGAAAAAAGTCATTGTTATGTTTGACTGTTTTATTAGGATATGTAAATATTTTTCTTTTGTTTTTCATTGTATTATGAGGAAAATTATGAGAATTGAAAATAAGCATCTAGAAAAAAGTGATTCTTATGTTTGACTTTGTTTTATTAGGATCTGTAAATATATTTCTTTTGTTTTTCATTATATTATGAGGAAAATTATGAGAATTGAAAATGAGCATCTAGAAAAAGTTATTCTTATGTTTGACTTTGTTTTATTAGGGTTTGAAAATCTATTTCTTTTGTTTTACATTGAATTATGAGGAAAATTATGAGAATTGAAAATAAGCACCTAGAAAAAAGTCATTCTTATATTTGACTTTGTTTTATTAGGATCTGTAAATCCATTTCTTTTGTTTTTTATTGTATTATGAGGAAAATTATGAGAATTGAAAATAAGTATCTAGAAAAAAGTCATTCTTATGTTTGACTTTGTTTTATTAGAAAATGTAAATATATTTCTTTTGTTGTTCATTGTACTATGAGGAAAATTATGAGAATTTAGATTTACAAAACAAAGTCAAACATACGAATAACTTCTTTCTAGATGATTATTTTCAATTCTCACAATTTTCCTCATAATACAATGAAAAACAAAAGCAATAACTTTACAAACCCTAATAAAACAAAGTCAAACATAAGAATAATTAAAAAAAGAATAAAAAATATTTCTTTTGTTTTTCATTGTATTATGAGAAAAATTATGAGAATTGAAAATAAGCATCTAGAAAAAAGTTATTGTTATGTTTGACTTTATTTTATTAGGATTTGTAAATATATTTCTTTTGTTTTTAATTGTATTATGAGGAAAATTATTAGAATTGAAAATGAGCATCTAAAATAAAGTCATTCTTATGTTTGACTTTGTTTTATTAGGATCTGTAAGTCCATTTCTTTTGTTTTTTATTGTATTATGAGGAAAATTATGAGAATGGAAAATAAGCATTGAAAAGAAGAATCTAGAAATTCTGATGTTTGACTTTGTTTTATTAGGGTTTGTAAATCTTAAAAAGTTATGAGAATTACAAATTTATTGAAAAGTTAGAATCTTTATATTAAGTTTTGTATTTTGTCTTTTACTTTATTCCGCATTATACGGTATATTGTTTAGTGTCTCAAATGAGTATGAGGTATTAGGGTTTCTTTTCAAAACATGTCCGGTTTTATTCCGACCCGAGTAAAAAGAAAATTTAACCAGGTTATATCCTTTTGTGTACTGACCTTGTTGGCAGATGTTGTCCTCCCAACCAGGAGCACACATACATTCATATTGATTAAGTTGATCAACACATGTCCCAGAATTCAAGCAAGGGTTACTTGCACACTCATCTGTGTCTGAAAAATTTAATCAATGGAACATAAAATACAATTCACCTAACTGGATGACATATAACACGTATAAAAAGGTAGTATTATGGATAATTTACATACACATACATACTGTTACGAGTCGTACTTGACTCAAGGCCAAAATCACATTTTACCCGAACTCACACGAATGCACAACAATGTACACTAAAATCACACAATTAGTTTTATTCTATCTGTACTTAACCAGCGGTCTTCTTGTTGGTGGTGATTTTAGAGTTCTTGCAATGTTCTGGACGACTGATGTAATATATCCTTATTTACTTGTCCTGCGAAAATCAGCGAAATCCAGTGTACACTTGCGTTTTATAAATATCCTTGCATATGAAATCCTCACACGAAAATGATGCAGCTTTCTCCGATCACTTTTCTTCTTGCGCTTCTTTCTCCACAAATATATCTCCTTGCGCTGCTTTCTCCAAATATTAAATCTCCTTGCGCTGCTTTCTCTAAAAATGGTGTTTCTTTCACCAGTCACTCTTTCTCCAGGGAACAGGCTTCTTTAGCACAGCTCCGCTGTATTTGACAGATGTGTGGTTTTTATAAACCCAGCAAACTCCAGCAATTCGACAGAAGAACTTTAATCCTTTGATGAGGAAGAGCACATTTGTGTGCTCGCTATCTCCTTCGTTGCTCTATTAAAATAGCTCAATTATTGGCTATGTAAACTGGTTAAAATGTACTTCTTTTTTGAAGCACGAAGACCATCACACACATGTGGAGTTTACAAGCTCCCATGATATTCTGTAAAGTCCCAAATTAAGCCTCCCAAAATCTATTAATAAAGCATCACTTCAATCACATTTTCACAACATTGCTGCAATCTTGGGATTTCCCAAGATTAATTATACACATTTACCTTACACATTACATCACTTCCTGGGGTTTTCCTGATGGTGCAATAATGAACTGGGGATTTCCAAATTACAAACATAGCTCTGACTTTGTTTACAATCATTTTGGGGGAATTCCAAAATGACTTTCCACACCATTATCTTGCATGTACAAGGGAGTTTCCCATCTCATGAAATACTTTCAGCTTGTAAACAAAGTTAAATGATTAAATTAAATTACTCAGGGTACATCACAATACATATACAATTTATACTACGCATAATCTAATGAAAGGTCCAAGCGCCATTAAAAACTACAGCCAAGGCTGGAATAGAAAACAAAAAATACAAAAGGAATAATTTATTACATATTGCATTTACATAAAAAGGTGTGGTTTTAACAGTTTTTTGAAAAAAAAATAATAAGAGAAGCAGCTTTTCTGATGGAAAGAGGGAGCATGTTCCACACCCGAGGTCCAATAACGGAAAAGACCCTGTCACCTGTTGAACGATGAGTTTTGGGAATATGGAGCCTAATATGATCAACCGATGGATTAACGAAGGTAATGATGAGAAATGCTTTGAGTGTTGTACAACGCATTATCAGAGGAGAGGTATGTTGGTAGAGAGCCATTTAAATATTGGTACTTCTATAAACAAGCAACTTAACAAGTTGGTGGACAGGTAACCAATGAAGCCTCGACAGGTAAGGAGATATGCCCGGGGAGATATGTGCTCACGTCTCTAAGCTCCGCAAATCAGGCGCACATCTTTATTCTGAATACGCTGAAGTTGGTCAAATTGCGCATTGGTGATGCCTGCAAGCAATGAATTTCCGTAGTCAAGGCGGGATAGAACAAGCGCCCTGATAATATAATGCCAAGAGTCATCATCTAAATTTTTCCTGATGCGGCCAATGTTTCTTAGCTGGTAGTGAAGACTGTGGTACAATCCCCACCTGGCTTGTCATTGACCCGTCCGATAACACCCAGATTGCGGACGGAATGTGTAGGTTTAATCTCAGTAGTACCAACATTAATAGTTTATGATACAAATCAGTTGGACTGCATTTAAAGTATATTTATCCATGATAACCAAAGTGTTTAACATAATGTACAAATGTAACACCCGGTACAGAAAATTTGAACAGGTTATATCCTATTGTGTACTGACCTTGCTGACAGTTGTTGCCCTCCCAACCAGGAGCACACATACATTCATATTGATTAAGTTGATTAACACAGGTCCCAGAACTCAAGCAAGGGTTAGAGAATGCTTAGAAAATGCTAATAGGCTATTATAGATAATTTTATGATACAAATCAGTTGGACTGCATTTAAAGCCTATAACCAAAGTTTTTGACATAATGTACAGATGTAACACCCGGTAAAGAAAAAATTTAATCAGGTTATACCCTTGTGTGTACTGACCTTGTTGACAGTTGTTGCCCTCCCAACCAGGAGCACACATACATTCATATTGATTAAGTTGATCAACACAGGTCCCGGAATTCAAGCAAGGGTTACTTGCACACTCATCTGTGTCTGAAATTTAAAGAAAAATAAATGGGACATAGAATACCATTCATAACATTTAGAAAATGCTAATAGGCTATTATAGATAATTTTATGATACAAATCAGTTGGACTGCATTTAAAGCCTATAACCAAAGTTTTTCACATAATGTAGAGATGTAACACCCGGTAATGAAAATTTAACCAGGTTATCCCCTTGTGTGTACTGACCTTGTTGACAGTTGTTGCCATCCCAACCAGGAGCACACATACATTCATATTGATTACGTTGATCAACACAGGTCCCGGAATTCAAGCAAGGGTTACTTGCACACTCATCTGTGTCTGAAATTTAAAGAAAAATAAATGGGACATAGAATACCATTCATAACATTTAGAAAATGCTAATAGGCTATTATAGATAATTTTATGATACAAATCAGTTTGACTGCATTTAAAGTCTATAACTAAAGTTTTTGACATAATGTACAGATGTAACACCCGGTAAAGAAAATTTAATCAGGTTATACCCTTGTGTGTACTGACCTTGTTGACAGTTGTTGCCCTCCCAACCAGGAGCACACATGCATTCATATTGATTAAGTTGATCAACACAGATCCCAGAATTCAAGCAAGGGTTACTTGCACACTCATCTGTGTCTAAAATTTAGAAAAAACATTCAATGGGACATAAAATACCATTCATAACATTTAGAAAATGATAATATTATACTGATAATTGTATGATACAAATCAGGTGGACTACATTTAAAGTCTATAACCAAAGTGTTTGACATAATGTACAGATGTAACACCCGGTAATGAAAATTTAACAAGGTTATACCCCAGTGTGTACTGACCTTGTTGACAGTTGTTGCCTTCCCAACCAGGAGCACACATACATTCATATTGATTAAGTTGATCAGCACAGGTCCCAGAATTCAAGCAAGGGTTACTTGCACACTCATCTGTGTCTCAAATTAAAAAAAGAAAAATCAAGATGACAAATAACAGATAGATAAAGCTAATATTATAGAAAATGTTATGATACAAATCAGTTTGACTGCATTTAAAGTCTATAACTAAAGTTTTTGACATAATGTACAGATGTAACACCCGGTAAAGAAAATTTAATCAGGTTATACCCTTGTGTGTACTTACCTTGTTGACAGTTGTTGCCCTCCCAACCAGGAGCACACATGCATTCATATTGATTAAGTTGATCAACACAGGTCCCAGAATTCAAGCAAGGGTTACTTGCACACTCATCTGTGTCTGAAATTTAAAGAAAAATAAATGGCACATAAAATACCATTCATAGCATTAAAATGCTAATAGGCTATTATAAATAATTTTATGATAATAGGCTATTATAGATAATTTTATGATACAAATCAGTTGGACTGCATTTAAAGCTTTTGACATAATGTACAGATGTAACACCCGGTAAAGAAAATTTAACCAGGTTATACCCTTGTGTGTACTGACCTTGTTGACAGTTGTTGCCCTCCCAACCAGGAGCACACATACATTCATATTGATTAAGCTGATCAACACAGGTCCCAGAATTCAAGCAAGGGTTACTTGCACACTCATCTGTGTCTGAAATTTAAAGAAAAATAAATGGGAAATAAAATAGCATTCATAACATTTAGAAAATGCTAATAGGCTATTATAGAAAATGTTATGATACAAATCAGTTGGATTGCATTTAAAGCCTATAACCAAAGTTTTTGACATAATGTACAGATGTAACACCCGGTAAAGAAAAAATTTAATCAGGTTATACCCTTGTGTGTACTGACCTTGTTGACAGTTGTTGCTCTCCCAACCAGGAGCACACATACATTCATATTGATTAAGTTGATCAACACAGGTCCCGGAATTCAAGCAAGGGTTACTTGCACACTCATCTGTGTCTGAAATTTAAAGAAAAATAAATGGGACATAGAATACCATTCATAACATTTAGAAAATGCTAAATAGGCTATTATAGATAATCTTATGATACAAATCAGTTGGACTGCATTTAAAGCCTATAACCAAAGTTTTTCACATAATGTAGAGATGTAACACACGGTAAAGAAAATTTAACCAGGTTATACCCTTGTGTGTACTGACCTTGTTGACAGTTGTTGCCTTCCCAACCAGGAGCACACATGCATTCATATTGATTAAGTTGATCAACACAGGTCCCAGAATTCAAGCAAGGGTTACTTGCACACTCATCTGTGTCTAAAATTAGAAAAATCAAAATCAATGGAACATAAAATACTATTCATTTAACTGGAAGACAAATAACAGATAGATAAATCTAATATTATAGTAAATGTTATGATACAAATCAGTTGGACTGCATTTAAAGTGTATAACCAAAAGTGTTTGACATAATGTACAAATGTGACACCCGGTAAAGAAAATGTAACTGACCTTGTTGACAGTTGTTGCCCTCCCAACCAGGAGCACACATGCATTCATATTGATTAAGTTGATCAACACATGTCCCAGAATTCAAGCAAGGGTTACTTGCACACTCATCTGTGTCTAAAATTTAGAAAAAAACATTCAATGGGACATAAAATACCATTCATAACATTTAGAAAATGCTAATATTATACTGATAATTGTATGATACAAATCAGGTGGACTACATTTAAAGTCTATAACCAAAGTGTTTGACATAATGCACAGATGTAACACCCGGTAATGAAAATTTAACCAGGTTATACCCTTGTGTGTACTGACCTTGTTGACAGTTGTTGCCTTCCCAACCAGGAGCACACATACATTCATATTGATTAAGTTGATCAACACATGTCCCAGAATTCAAGCAAGGGTTACTTGCACACTCATTTGTGTCTAAAATTAAAAAAAGAAAAATCAAGATGACAAATAATAGATAGATAAAGCTACTATTATAGAAAATGTTATGATACAAATCAGTTTGACTGCATTTAAAGTCTATAACTAAAGTTTTTGACATAATGTACAGATGTAACACCCGGTAAAGAAAATTTAATCAGGTTATACCCTTGTGTGTACTGACCTTGTTGACAGTTGTTGCCCTCCCAACCAGGAGCACACATACATTCATATTGATTAAGTTGATCAACACAGGTCCCAGAATTCAAGCAAGGGTTACTTGCACACTCATCTGTGTCTGAAATTTAAAGAAAAATAAATGGCACATAAAATACCATTCATAGCATTTAGAAAATGATAATAGGCTATTATAAATAATTTTATGATAATAGGCTATTATAGATAATTTTATGATACAAATCAGTTGGACTGCATTTAAAGCTTATAACCAAAGTTTTTGACATAATGTACAGATGTAACATCCGGTAAAGAAAATTTAACCAGGTTATACCCTTGTGTGTACTGACCTTGTTGACAGTTGTTGCCTCCCAACCAGGAGCACACATACATTCATATTGATTAAGCTGATCGACACAGGTCCCAGAATTCAAGCAAGGGTTACTTGCACACTCCTCTGTGTCTGAAATTTAAAGAAAAATAAATGGGAAATAAAATAGCATTCATAACATTTAGAAAATGCTAATAGGCTATTATAGAAAATGTTATGATACAAATCAGTTGGATTGCATTTAAAGCCTATAACCAAAGTTTTTGACATAATGTACAGATGTAACACCCGGTAAAGAAAAAATTTAATCAGGTTATACCCTTGTGTGTACTGACCTTGTTGACAGTTGTTGCTCTCCCAACCAGGAGCACACATACATTCATATTGATTAAGTTGATCAACACAGGTCCCGGAATTCAAGCAAGGGTTACTTGCACACTCATCTGTGTCTGAAATTTAAAGAAAATAAATGGGACATAGAATACCATTCATAACATTTAGAAAATGCTAAATAGGCTATTATAGATAATCTTATGATACAAATCAGTTGGACTGCATTTAAAGCCTATAACCAAAGTTTTTCACATAATGTAGAGATGTAACACACGGTAAAGAAAATTTAACCAGGTTATACCCTTGTGTGTACTGACCTTGTTGACAGTTGTTGCCTTCCCAACCAGGAGCACACATGCATTCATATTGATTAAGTTGATCAACACAGGTCCCAGAATTCAAGCAAGGGTTACTTGCACACTCATCTGTGTCTAAAATTAGAAAAATCAAAATCAATGGAACATAAAATACTATTCATTTAACTGGAAGACAAATAACAGATAGATAAATCTAATATTATAGTAAATGTTATGATACAAATCAGTTGGACTGCATTTAAAGTGTATAACCAAAAGTGTTTGACATAATGTACAAATGTGACACCCGGTAAAGAAAATGTAACTGACCTTGTTGACAGTTGTTGCCCTCCCAACCAGGAGCACACATGCATTCATATTGATTAAGTTGATCAACACATGTCCCAGAATTCAAGCAAGGGTTACTTGCACACTCATCTGTGTCTAAAAAAAAAAAAAAAACATTCAATGGGACATAAAATACCATTCATAACATTTAGAAAATGCTAATATTATACTGATAATTGTATGATACAAATCAGGTGGACTACATTTAAAGTCTATAACCAAAGTGTTTGACATAATGCACAGATGTAACACCCGGTAATGAAAATTTAACCAGGTTATACCCTTGTGTGTACTGACCTTGTTGACAGTTGTTGCCTTCCCAACCAGGAGCACACATACATTCATATTGATTAAGTTGATCAACACATGTCCCAGAATTCAAGCAAGGGTTACTTGCACACTCATTTGTGTCTAAAATTAAAAAAAGAAAAATCAAGATGACAAATAATAGATAGATAAAGCTACTATTATAGAAAATGTTATGATACAAATCAGTTTGACTGCATTTAAAGTCTATAACTAAAGTTTTTGACATAATGTACAGATGTAACACCCGGTAAAGAAAATTTAATCAGGTTATACCCTTGTGTGTACTGACCTTGTTGACAGTTGTTGCCCTCCCAACCAGGAGCACACATACATTCATATTGATTAAGTTGATCAACACAGGTCCCAGAATTCAAGCAAGGGTTACTTGCACACTCATCTGTGTCTGAAATTTAAAGAAAAATAAATGGCACATAAAATACCATTCATAGCATTTAGAAAATGATAATAGGCTATTATAAATAATTTTATGATAATAGGCTATTATAGATAATTTTATGATACAAATCAGTTGGACTGCATTTAAAGCTTATAACCAAAGTTTTTGACATAATGTACAGATGTAACATCCGGTAAAGAAAATTTAACCAGGTTATACCCTTGTGTGTACTGACCTTGTTGACAGTTGTTGCCCTCCCAACCAGGAGCACACATACATTCATATTGATTAAGCTGATCGACACAGGTCCCAGAATTCAAGCAAGGGTTACTTGCACACTCCTCTGTGTCTGAAATTTAAAGAAAAATAAATGGGACATAAAATAGCATTCATAACGTTTAGAAAATGCTAATAGGCTATTATAGATAATTTTATGATACAAATCAGTTGGACTGCATTTAAAGCCTATAACCTAAGTTTTTGACATAATGTACAGATGTAACACCCGTTAAAGAAAATTTAATTAGGTTATACCCTTGTGTGTACTGACCTTGTTGACAGTTGTTGCTCTCCCAACCAGGAGCACACATACATTCATATTGATTAAGTTGATCAACGCAGGTCCCAGAATTCCAGCAAGGGTTACTTGCACACTCATCTGTGTCTAAAATTAGAAAAATCAAAATCAATGGAACATAAAATACCATTCATTTAACTGGAAGATAAATAACAGATAGATAAAGCTAATATTATAGAAAATGTTATGACACGAATCAGTTGGACTGCATTTAAAGTGTATAACCAAAAGTGTTTGACATAATGTACAAATGTGACACCCGGTAAAGAAAATGTAACTGACCGTGTTGACAGTTGTTGCCCTCCCAACCAGGAGCACACATGCATTCATATTGATTAAGTTGATCAACACAGGTCCCAGAATTCAAGCAAGGGTTACTTGCACACTCATCTGTGTCTAAAATTTAGAAGAAAAAAATAAATGGGACATAAAATACCATTCATATCATTTAGAAAATGCTAACAATTTTCTTTACCGTGTGTCACATTTGTACATTATGATACCATGGAGGTATATAAATAAATGGAGAATGATCGCCAGAATTCTAATCTCTTAAGTGGAGATTATCCGATTACCTCTATTCAATGAGTCACCAAACTTGAATGACTAGCCACTTCAGCCAAGCTATTGATCTCCACGATGGTTATGAGACTCTACCATGGTTCATTGATCGTCACTCCCAAAATTTCCTCATAGGAATTGACCCTACATTGACCCGTACCGGAAGGCTTGTAAAAGAGACTGTATAATGACGTCAGCTAGTCAATTAGCTGTTCAAAGTCGCCAGTTTTGATAGCTTATAGTTTCAATGTATGATTGTGCGAAAACCCGATGAAATTTGGATGTTCTGTTCTCAAGTTATGAAACTGTTTTCAACACTAGTTGTGCCGTAACTTGACAAATATACTTAGTTTTCATGTTCATATATTAAGCTTTTAAGGGGTCTGAGGGAGTTCAAATATAGTGCAAATGAAAGCAAAACGTTTTTACCTTCCGATTGCGAAAAAATTATGTTGGGCCAATTTGGGCCAATTGAGTTAAGAGCGAGTTAAATTTACCGGAAGTACTTCGGAATTCAGCTAAAATCTGTTCATCATCATTAAACTTCTCATTTTATAATAAATAATTATCAGTATTTAGGCCTAAATGATTATTAATATTATTAGGGGCCATCATTTTCTTTGGAGGGGGGTTCCAAATAGGCCTATACGAGGGGGGTCATAACTTTTGGAAAGAAAAATAGGGGTCATAGCCTAATTTTAATTTTTCAAGAATCATGACCAAAATGTAGGGGGTCACAATACGACCACAGATATAGGGCTACAGATAGGGTGTTTATTTTTTTTAAAAAGACTGATTTCAATGCAATTTTTTGGCGAAAATGACATTTTGATATTAAATTTTCTGAAACATGAGCACTTTCCAATAAACATTATATGTAACTGCATTTAGCACCCCATTGAAATAAATGACCAGTGAAACAGACTTAACAATGTAATCAGCTTAGCATAATCAATATCCCCTGAAATTGCCTATTCAACAATAATTGGTCATAACCAACGTAGTACAAAAGATGCTTGGCTAGATCATTTTCCATTTATTTATATACCTCCATGATGATACAAATCAGTTTGACTGCATTTAAAGTCTACAACCAAAGTGTTTGACATAATGTATACATGTAACACCCGGTAAAGAAAATTTAACCAGGTTATACCCTTATGTGCACTGACCTTGTTGACAGTTGTTGCCCTCCCAACAACACCCGGTAAAGAAAATGTAACTGACCGTCAAATCCATCATCCATTGTTTATGATGGTAACGTTTTAACATCTGACGATGATATTTCAAATGGCCTTAACAAACATTTTGCAAATGTTGCAACAAAGTTAATTGGCAGTTGTAATAATAATTGTACTGGTAATGTTAAGAGTGAAAGTGTTAAGTTGAGTAAAGTTAGCCCTCTCCTTGATTTACCTCTCATAACTCCTGAGAGCCAGGAGCACACATACATTCATATTGATTAAGTTGGTCAATACAGGTCCCAGAATTCAAGCAAGGGTTACTTGCACACTCATCTGTGTCTAAAATTGAAATTGAAAAAACAAACCAATAGAACATAAAATATATTCACCTAACTGGACAGATAACATAACAGATAGAAAAGGCTAATATTATAGATAGTTTTATGATACAAATCAGTTGGACTGCATTTAAAGTCTATAACCAAAGTGATTGACATAATGTACAGATAAAACACTCGGTAAAAACAATTTAACCAGGTTCTACCCTAGTGTGTACTGATCTTATTGGCAGTTGTTTAACAGATAGAAAAAGCAAATTATTATAGATAATTCTATGATACAAATCAGTTGGACTGCATTTAAAGACAACCTCAAATCAATCGGCATTAGCAGAGCACAGTGGGACACCGGACATAAACCGGACATTGGAAATGTTAAAGTCCTCTGCAGGGAAGACAAGTTTTTGCCAATGAAAGTGAGGGAAGCCATTAAAATCAAACAGAGACCAGCCCCACCCTAAATAGGGACGGGCTGATTTCTTGGGGTCGACTTACCCGAAAAAGTGTCTTTGTACACGATTTTAGGTACTCTGGTTCAAAACTTATTTTTTTCAAGATGGCACCGGCCGCCGCCATCTTGGATTTCTGGGTAAAAATGAGGTCGTAATGTCAAAGTAATGTCAGATTTGAAATCCTTGTGGTCGATTTATCCAAAAAAGTGTCTTTGTACACGATTTTAGGTCCTCTGGTTCAAAACTAAATTTGTCAAGATCATGCCGGCCACCATCTTGGATTTCTGGGTGAAAATGATGCCGTAATGTCAAACTAATGTCAGAATCGGAATCCTTGTGCTCGACATACCCGAAAAAGTGTCTTTCTACATGATTATAGGTGCTCTGGTTCAAAACTTATTTTTTCAAAATGGTGGCGGCGGCCATTTTGGATTTGGGCCTCTAGCGAAAAATGCCGGGATATGGGGGCTATTTTTTTTCTAAATAGTCCATAGAAGTCAAATCAATCGTCAAACCTTACTAGCCAGAAAATGGTCACGGAATTGAGGTTTTTGACTACGCTAATAACAAGGCAATGTTGTACAAGTAAACTCCGTCTTCAATAAAAACTGTAAAAATAGTAAACTGGAAATAGTAAATGACTTCAAATAGCTAGGTGCATCGGCTGCCAGTAGTGAGAAGGATATTACCATCAGAAAGACACACTGCAAAATAAATTTGCCAAGGGACTTAAAGATAAAGTTATTTACAACCAACGTAGAATCTGTACTAACATACGGTGCAGAAGCGTGGATAACAACATCCAAAATGTGAAGAGCTATGGATGGTTGCTACCCTTCTCTTGCGGAAAGCACTAGATAGCAAACAAACACTAACAATGAAGAACTGTATGGGGAACTATTGCCTGTCTCTGAGAAACTCGGGATTAGAAGGTCAAGTTTGCAGGTAACTCTGCAAGGCGTGAATGGGAATCAGCTTAAACTGTTCCTATGTGTCAGCCCCAAACATGGAAAACAAGCAAGAGGCCCGCCTAAGAAGAATAACATCAAAATATTTGCAGGGGATACGAGACTAACTGGACCAGCCATCAAAATTGGATGTTGAATAGAGCAGTTTGAAGAGCCATTATGGTAGTCCGACTACAAGAGTCGACCTAAGCAAGTAAATAAGTAGGAATAAGCTTATAATACCAAAAAAGGCTGTCATTAAAGTGAAAGCGGATATTGTACAGAAAAGCAATAGAAGTTCTAAAGTTTGTGAGGGTTAATTAAACAAAACCTAACACTTACTTATGTCGCAATTAGTTCCCTGCCACCCTGGGTTACATCTACAGATATACTGGTCAACATCATTGATGCACGTGCCATTCACGCACGGCCCTGAAGTGCACTCGTTTATGTCTACTTCGCAGTGTAGACCTGTCCACCCACTTGGACATTGGCACGCATAGCTGCTGACTCGGTCGATACAAGAGCCTCCATTTCGACAAGGGAAACTTTTACATTCATCATTGTCTGAAAGAAAGAGAGAGAGGGAATGTTAGTTACTTAAAGACCTCAACAGTGTGTTATTGAAGTATATACCGTGTAATTCACCTACACTGATGAGTAAAGCCATGGAAGTGGGTATTTTACGCTATCCTGAGAGAATTGATACTACAGACTGTCTCAAACGATAAGCTTCGTGATCCGGTGCATGCAACAACCTTTTTAAACACATAAATCTATACAACGTTGAAGTTACTGTATACCAATGAATAAGTTCGCAACTGTTTTTAACTTTTGCTATTTGGTAGTTCACGGCATCTTGCAAATGGTAGTGTGAGAATGGTAGTGGAAAAATTGCATTGATCAATTTCATAGGAGAGCGAGCGTGTAGAAGAATTCAAATATCACAGATATAATTTTGTAGGTCCTGTGCTATTTGAGTTATGTTGTACAAAGGGCTGAAACAACATCGCCTTTGTAAAACGTACATAACAGCAATAAACCAAGCAAGTTTTTAAAGTACAGTACGCCAAAAAATTAAGGTAACAGTTATGTTCACCCTCTGTATATCCTAAACAAAGATAGATATGTCATAATTGGAACCAGGAGTCAATAGCTGCATTTTTTAGCTCGAACTTAACACCTCATTTGTTGAAATTGTTCTAGAAATAAAAACACGACGTTCCAAATACCCATGGAAGATGCCAATTTAAAAGTTGCAGTTTGCTCAATTGCAAGCCCTATTGATGAGTACACAAAGCGTTCGCGAACAAGAGAACTAGCGCCGCGCTTCCATTGAAGCTCATTGATTAGCACGTTAAAAGTAGGGTCGTGCTTTCATTGATTAGAACAAAAAAATGCAACTTTTGATTTCGTTTCTTCATTAGGTTTTAGATCACCGTTTCTTTAATTCTCAACCAATTTCAACAAATTAGGTCTTAAATCAGAGCTAAAGAGTACAGGTATTGGCTGCTTATTTTAATTTTGACATACTTGTTTTTATTTAAGATATACATGTACAGGGGTGAACACAACTGGTACCTTAGTTTTTTGGCTCACTGTATATGATTTGTAGAATGAACCTTTGCAAAACATGAAGGTGTTATTTTTTAATAATATATTGATTTAGATAATGAAAATCGTTTTCGACCAACAATATTTAGTCAACCCTTAATCGGGGCTTAGGTTATATTTTTTTATGTAATGATGGGGACCATAAACAATGTACTGTGGCCAGCACCCGGGGTCAGCGACACTCTGTAAAGTATGCAGAGCCTGATTAATTTAGCATAATGTACAGTTAATAACCTTAACGTCTCATTTGCTTTTTGGCGAGGGAAAGAAAGAAAGAAAGAAAGAAAAAAGAAAGAAAAAGAAAGAAAGAAAGAAAGAAAGAAAGAAAGAAAGAAAGAAAGAAAGAAAGAAAGAAAGAAAGATACTACAACCACTACTACTAGTGCTATATCGTACTACACAAATGTCATGTTACCACAATAAGCGCGATCCAAAAGTACATCAAGTATATCCTTTTCCCAGTTATGTCGCATGATAAGTGGACGCGGGTCATCAATAAACCATAGATCTTCAACGCCATACTTGTCATCCTTTCCTGTACATGTTTTGGTATATTTCGGTGCTACGACCCCTTGACAAAAACATACTTCTGCATATGGTAGAGACCATCTTAAGGCACCACCTCTTGAAGGATCTGGTCTTTCTTTCAGGATACATAATTGGCTCTGTACCACTGCCAGAGCTGTAAATGAATCAGATATTCAAAAGCACACTTCTGATTTAAACTAAATTTAATATACGTGCCAGTGTGATCCATTGTACACCCAAACAATTTTAACACAATTTTTAAAGTTACATATAAACGTTTTAGAAACACGTATTGGTTTTGGTCAAAACGTTCAAATAATAACATTCAAATGACGGGTTATATAAAATCATGAAAACAGTTTTTAAACGTTTGATATGAACAAACAATTACAATATGTTATTGCAAAATAATTGCTGACAAACATATAAGCAAAATGTCTTGTTATAGGCCTACTTAATAACATTATGTAAGAATGTTTTGCTTCCAGTTTTCAAAAATGTTTTATGAATGTTATTGGAACGTTTTTGCCCTTGATATAACCCGACATTCAAACGTTGTTTGCAAAACCTTTTGTGTTTGCTAGCACATTATATAGCGAACTATTAACTGCTGCGTAAAAAATTACAAACTATAATCTAAAACCCAGCTGAATGGTATTTAAGTCGTGTTCGCACGGTAATAACATTCTAGCGGAACCGGCCACTGTGCCCCGGAACTTCCGGAGCTTCTGAGTTCATCATGTAAAATCAATCCCACCGCTGACACCAAATGTAGCGGAACCGGTCTTCGGTATAGGGTAGCGATCGGCAAAGTTAAGGCTCATGATGCGGTGGGTGTACGGATCATAACGTACATGACACTGGCAAATGATTCACACCCAGGTTCACACAGATGTAGAGAACATAAGGCTCGTCAGCATTTATTAGGGCTCCGGGATGATCCGAGATAGGAATTGAATCAGGGACGGTTTGGAAGCGTTCGGAGCGAGAGAGGCTAATTATCTAGTCGCCAACCAACTCACGACTACAGACGAACTGGCCACACTTGGTCTGAATGACTCTAGCAGACGGTCCGGCCCGGGCGCACTGGTCCGGCCGACCTGGCGAACTGGCCAAGAGTGCTCTTGCACTCGGCTAAGCCAATGAAACCACGTGACTGAAGGAGGCCCTCTCTCGTCGATATCCATTTCCGTCACACACTCCCCTCCCCAAACCGATACGTCCCAGATCGTACTTAGTCCGACCGGGCGGGAAATGGGCTGTGATTGTATTTCAGAACTGATCAAATCACACGCAACTGAATTGTTCCGACTCAGAAAGGATCGATCACTTAATACGCCTAGTCGGATCCGGGATCACCAAACGATCCAGACAACGACGTGCAAGAATATGCGAGAGGATACGAACATGGAACGAGATCAGCCATGATCGTGCATTATCTTCACCGGTGCTCATACACAATCGGTGCTCCGCCGTGTCCCTAATCCGGAATAAATGATCTTTCCTTAAAAACAATCATCTTTATAATCTTTATATAATCTTTAATACTTTAACACAAATTTAGGAGAATTATATGAATCGTCTAAAATATCTCTAACAAGTATTTTGGCATATTACATCTTACTAGAAATACTTGTTTTCATGCTTTGTAATATTACATTGGTAAGTGGTAGCCTGTATAGCCAGTCATAATAGTTAGTAATCCGGAGTCGCCATAACAACTGAATCATTGTTCCGGTACAAAGCAATTATCACCAGTTATCACTCATTATAAAATATTTGTTACTCGACAATTACATATGTGCGGTGTTTTTATTTCACACGCAAATAACAGGAGTAACCATTTACCCCTTCTCGGAGCCATCGCATCAAAGAAAGAACCGGTCAGTGATGAGCAAGAGCACAGGAGGAGCCATCATAGGTCGAACATCTATGACAGGCAAACGATCCTCGCTAGTGCATATACCCCTCACCGGCAGACTCCCTCTCTGATCCGACAGATCCACACTCCGGAGCAAAATAATGTCTCCTAGCATTTCTGGGAATCATTTCTATAATAAGTAGGCATATATCTAAACTTCAGATCAAAACTTATGTTAAAGTAAAGTAAATTAAACTAGTGTTTTAACAGCGTCAAAGAAAAGCTACGCCTCACATTTATATGAACACGCTCTGAAACTCCGGAATATTAAAGGAGCAAAGTTTTCGCTGGATCATTTGTCATTGTTAAATTAAAATGTTTCAAGGATCAAGAATTATTATAACAATGTACAATTACCTTATGTTATTGTAATTTGAAAGGTGAAGATGGGATGAACTATGACCGGATTTAATGTGATGAAAATGTAATGGATAAATGAAATGGACAATTATAAGAAATTAAAAACATTTTACAACTGGAATCACACCATTATTTTGTGTAAATACCCAATCACACAAACAGTTTACATTTCTTCCCGGAGTTAATGCTTGTTTCAACTTCGCCGAATTTAGAGGAATCATTCCGTCGGAGCAACTTCTCAGGATACAAGATAACCACTCCCGCCGGAGCAACATTGAAACCACGTGACCGAAGGAGGCCCTCTCTCGTCAATATCCATTTCCGTCACATTATAATAACTAAATAATTAGTGACTAATACCTGTAATAAGTGACTTATGTCCGACCGTGTGATCACGACTCTAGTGTACAAATTTTAATATTTGAAAGACCCATCAATCATTGCTTGACGATTGTGATGTAACCCGATTACTTCAATTCGATCAGGTTTATTTATGGATCGGGAAATCCCAGATTGCACACTGTGTTCATTTTCTTGTTGCCTAATGGAAGGGGTATGAACGTTTGGACAGTATTTATTTTGAGACATTAGAGCACATCAGACATATCGAATTGCATTCTGAATACGAAGAATGTCCTTTTTAAATTCGCAATGTAATACACATTTTATGGCAAATAATTAAAAATTGCTATTTTTGATATTTAACAGTACTCAAAGTAAACTTTATAAATCTAATGATTTAAACTTAAAGTGTAGGTAGGTGAGAAGAAAGGCCGACGATATCAATTGAAAATTTTGACCTTTCGTTTTGAACATATGAATTTTTTCCCAAAACAGCAGAAAAAATTAGGTCTTTTTAGGAAAAAAATCCATATCTTCAATATCTTCGTCGGCTTTTTCTCCCAGCTACATACACTTTAAGAATATATCATTAGATTTATAAAATTTACTTCGAGTACTGTTTGTATTATATCGTGAATTTCAAAAAATGTAAATTATTTGATATCAGAAAGACATTCTTCGTATTCAGATTGCAATTCGATATGTGTGATGTGCTCTCATGTCCCACAAAAAATACTGTCGAAACGCTCAAAACGCTCATTCCAGATCCCTTAATATAGGTATAAAAGTAAGGGCTACGAGGGGCAGTGAATAAGTTCAAAGTAAAAAAATAAGTGTACCAGCCACAGTCTTTCTATTTTCGCTTTTGAACATGATCACTGCATATACCATAAGGCACCTGTTTTATTTTTCCTTGAAACCTTATATATTAACAAAATGGAAGTCTTCCGATTACTCCGGAGATGAGCCACTCTTCAGCAAAAGTTCAGTTAAAAGGTATTGATCACTAGCAAACATGAAATTATGATGTTAGGACTTAATATTCTACAATGGGTTGTACTAGATGCTATTCATGGACCACAGAACAGAAAAATGGCTATTAAACCCTGAAAACGGGAATTAATGATTTTTCTTAGAAGTTAAAATCAATCAGGGGAATGAGCCCACCCTTGGGGGTCAAATCATGATCCACCATGACATCCTTTGACCAACACGTATATTCAAATGCAAGGAACCACATCTGGCTTCTTTAGACGAAATCATTTACGGGAGATAATCGTCATTTTCTATCCCGGTATCCAAATATTTTCGTGTGAATATCAAAATCGTGCATAGCACATTCACGTGTATCGATCCCGGGTATTTATTTTAGTGTCTCTGCTGTAATATTAGCCAGGCGATGTGCTCCATGCCACCCATTGACTCTCCATTACACATTTTGATCCTTCATGTCACCCCTTGACCTATCCTGACTCCAGATGACCCAACTGACACCCATTCACCAACAATGACACCCCCATTGACTCACCCTGACATCCTTCGACCCACTGTAACACATCTTGACCTCCAAACACCATTAGACCCAACATGACTGTTGACACCCCTTGACCCGCGCTGATGGTACCCCATCGACCCACCTATTCACCAACCATGACACCCCATTGACTCACCCCGACATCCTTCGACCCACTGTAACACCTCTTGACCTCCTAACACCATTAGACCCACCATGACTGTTGACACCCCTTGACCCGCGCTGATGGTCCATCGACCCACCTATTCACCAACCATGACACCCCGTTGACTCACCCCGACATCCTTCGACCCACTGTAACACCTCTTGACCTCCTAACACCATTCGACCCAACATGACTGTTGACACCCCTTGACCCGCGCTGATGGTCCATCGACCCACCTATCCACCAACCATGACACCCCATTGACTCACCCCGACATCATTCGACCCACTGTAACACCTCTTGACCTCCTAACACCATTGGACCCACCATGACTGTTGACACCCCTTGACCCGCGCTGATGGTCCATCGACCCACCTATTCAAATTGATATATAAGTGACGTGTATGTTAGCAAACCAACTGAAATATCGATATAAGCGAAACTAGTTTCATATTTCGCCGAACCCGTCCAAACGTGGAAACCTCTATTATTAAGATCGTAAAATTGATCGCTTAGCAAAGGAGCTACACAAAATTGCTATCAACTTTTCCTCAAAATTACTCATATTTTAATTTGTCGCCAATTATTGTACAAGAATGACGATAAATGAAATTTTCTTTATTTTATGACATATAATATTTATTTACCCAAAGTATGTCAACGAAGGTCCATGTAACGTGCAAAGCTACTTCGTTATTCATACGCCAAATACATTATAGTAACTAAATGACTCCTTAGCATGGTGTTATGTGTAATGGCTTTAACGAGCACGTAATAATGTATATTATATTGAGCATGTTTCATCGAGTGTAATGATAATTATATTAAATAGCGCTGCTTTTAAATTGCATTATTCAATATTTCATAGGTAATTTATCAAAAACTAATTAAAAAAGCGTATTGTCCCCTTGAAATTATAAAGGAGGCATATACATATTTAGTCTTATTGTTCCATCGGCTGTTATTACCAGCTGCCATTCAAATATCCCTAGCAACCAACGATCTAGTTACTGTTTCAAAATCAGTAACTCAAGATTAATACTCTTGTATACGCCGTAGAAGTGACGTAGTTAATCGGATTAAATACCATAGCAATAGATGAATACAATTATTTTGTCTAAACCGTCCTGCACTACAACGTTAACGCGGTACCGATACATTGAACCATAGATGTCAAAGAAAGACTGATCACTCGCACCTGTAAGATTAGTATCTTTAAAAAGAGCGGTATTCAATCTATGTTTGCTGACATACACAAGTGATTAGTGTAATCTGCATGTAGTGCGGAGCGATCTATTCAAAAATTGTATTCATCTATTGCTATGGTAGTTAATCCGATTATGACATCACTTATACGGCGTATACTCTCATATTACTTTTATTGTCACTTTTCTATAATTCTGTCGATTATTTTCATAAGATCTTCTAGAAATAGTTTTAGTAACACTAAGCACTACTTAGAGAAAATGGTTTACCTTTAAAATATTTATACATACTTTTATTATCTTTTCATTCACGTTGTTGTAATAAATTTCTAGTAATTTACATTATGGTTCAATACACTAATTCCCTATTACAAGTTTTTAATGGACAAATGGCTAATGTTGGGCGTAAGTTTCTACATATTCAGAACTCTCACAATTAAACACAAACAATGCCAGATGAAACTAGATGATTTAGATGCCAAATGATCAAAAGCTCAAAATAGGTTGGCTTTGTGTTTTTCTTGTTTTAATGCACAGAACCGTATATGCCTTAAAATGGCAATGTGCCCTCGAATCTGAAAGTTACAATTAAGTAGAGCGACTACTTCCTAAAAACCGATGTCGTGCGGATGAATTTTGTTAATATTTCAACAAAGATGTCACAAATCGTCGTTCATCATGTTCACATCACATACTGACCTATTCGACGCATTACGGTTTTCGAGAAAATCGCGATTGAACATTCTGTTGTTGGATTTGGCTTCATACTTACTTATATCTCAATAGAATTTCCTCGACATTGTATTTATATAGAGAAGAGAAATGGAAGTTTCATTTTGAAATGTACATGTCCGACATTCATATAAAATTATTTAAAACGGTGTCAAAATCATAGCGCTGTATGTTTTTCTTTATATGCGTATCTCTATGTGATGCGTGTATTGTTTACGAGCGTAAATAAGCTCGGACTACATCCGTATATGATGCGTCGTTCACCGTATAGATCTGTATGTGATAAACGTATTAACGAATAAGCAATAGTAGCTTAAATCGTTATCAAAAAGCAGTCTTTGAACCAGAGTGAACTGAAAAGCTACCGACCGGTTGCAAACATACCTTTCCTCTCAAAGTTGATAGAGAAACATGTTGTCAACAACATCAACAACCACATGTTGAAACATCATCTTGGTGAAGAACTGCAATCTGCCTATATGCGTGGCCATAGCACCGAAACGGCACTGTTGAAAGTGAAGGATGAGATTATGGGACATGTGTACAACCAGAAAGGAGTTTTCCTTGTTTTACTCGATCTCAGTGCGGCTTTCGATACGGTGAACCACGACCTTCTGCTGAGTAGAATGTCGCATGAGATCAGGGTGACTGGGATTGCTCTTGACTGGTTGAGGTCCTATTTTACTGGTAGAACAACAACTGTTGTGATTGATGGTGTCTACTCAATGGCAAAGACCATGGACTATGGACTACCTCGGGGCTCAATTTTGGGCCCCCGAGGTTTCACAGTGTATACAATTCCAATAGGCAGGATCATTAAAAACCACTCGCTTTCATACCACATGTACGCGGACGATATACAGATTTTCTGTAGTTTTGAGCCATCTAATCCATCATCAATTGAAACCGCTTTGTCATCAATAACATCTTGTATCAAAGAAATCAGAACATGGATGACATTTAATTTCTTGAAATTAAACAACGACAAAACGGAATTCTTGGTTATATCATCACCTCACTTCAAACGCCAGATGCCTGATACATGCCTTCACATTGGAGATGACATCGTCCACCCCTCCACTAGTGTCAGAAACCTGGGCGTTATCATTGATGATGTTATGAGTATGTTGCCACAGATAACTTCACTGTCAAAGAACATCACATATCACTTACGCAATATTACTCGGATCCGTCGTTTTCTTGATAATGAAACATGCACCCATGTTGTTCGATCTCTTGTGCTGTCACGTCTAGACTATGGGAATGTACTATTAGCAGGAACTAATGCAACTTACATCATGAAATTACAACGCTTGCAGAACTGGAGTGCAAAGTTAATTTACTCTGCTTCTAAGTATGACCATGCCAGCCAGTATTTGCAAGAACTTCATTGGCTCCCAGAATTTTATATAAGATCATGCTCTATGTGTTCAAATGTCTGCATGGATATGGACCAAATTATCTCATTGAATCAATTTCATTGTACAACCAAACTCGTCTCGGCTTGCGTTCTGCAACAGACACTACACGTCTCTCTGTACCAAAAATCAACCCTAAAGGCCTGCAATCAGCTTTCGACAAGAGTTTTTCTCTCACCGCACCTGCACTCTGGAACTCACTTCCATCTGAACTCCGTACTGCTGTTTCTCTGCCAAGTTTCAAGAAAGGTCTCAAAACCTTCCTGTTCCTACAATAATCTGGTGGCTTTGTTTCAGTTTGCTGTTTTATTTTGCCTTTCAAATATTTTGTGTTCCATCTTGGCGCCGTGGTCGTTATGAAATGGCGCCCTATAAATGCCTTGTATGTAATGTAATGTATGTAATGAATAGCGATGTAGGTGAAACACACAATATAAAAGTTTTATATCTCATTAATTAGAAAGAATTAAGGTCTGTAAGTTGGTTGATTTGAAGAGCTCCAAAACATATTGTTACATACCAATTTTCTCAAAAAAGGAAAAATCTCGAATACATGTAGAACTGTATGTGATGCAACCGACGAAATGAAATAATCAAAACTCCAATAGTATTTTTTTTTTTGCAATGTACCTTTGGTCAATGTCAGTACTGTTATGAATTGCCTAGGCCCATTTAGTGGCATATAAACAAAGATGTAAATGATAAAAATCTATAACTATACCATTTTTCATCCTGACGTGAATAAAGTGTTCAATCCCAAAAGGGAGAGTGTATAAAAAAGAACATACCTTCCAGAGAATAGGTATGCGTTACTCTGAGTTTCATGCTTAAAAAGGCAATCGTCAGACGACACGATGAAATGCTTTGGAGGGACTACCATCTTTTGTGAATCCTGTTTTGCAGTTGAGCACTTTCTGACTATCTCCGATAGACAGACTGATTCTGGGATAGAGTTTGGCTGTGTTGACACCATGGAATGTATATTCTTTCACATTCTGTAAGGTCTGTTCTTTGAATTTTTAAAATAAAATATATTAATGTAGGAATTATATGTTATTTTACTATTATTGCATTTGATTAATAATCAAGCTCGTGTAAATGCATTCGAAAACATAATCTACCAAAAAACGTTTCAAAACGTAAAAAGTGGCCAAAGTTTAAAAACTCTTTCCTGTGTGGCTTTTCAACCTTTTTTAAACTTGGTCCCATTTAGTAAAGTAGTAATAACATAAAGAATGAGTCCTAATTTTTACATGCAACAATGTGCTCTTATATGTTTAAGACTGTTCGAAAGCGGTGCGATATGACGTAGGCTACCGTATGTAAAAACATTTCAAGGTTTATGTTTTATTATATTGCATGTTCATAAAGAGTAGTAGAGTATTATATATACTTAGCAAATTGACTGTGTGTCAACCTGCTACATATAGGCCCTACATCTGTACATAAGGCGCAGAATCGCACATGACGATGAAGAATTTAATAAAGTGAGTATTTGCTACAAAATACATTATAACGTCTATACGGAAAACTTCAATTACGCACGAACATTAATTCATTTGCTCTACAAAATAAACACTGACAACTAAGAAAACCAACAAGTAGCCTATAGATGACTTCGTATGGGTCTTTAAAACTTTCATAAATGGGACCAAGTTTAAAAAAGGTGAAAAGCCACACAGGAAAGATTTTTTAAACTTTGGTCTCTTTTTACGTTTTGAAACGTTTTTTGGTAGATATTAATTCTTTTTTTGAGGTAAAAATATTGCGCGCTAAGTGGTTTTTGAAGCTCCGAGGGCAAACTAGTTGGATATCCATATTTCGCGGTTAGCGGTTCTTTCTAGCCCTGCGGGGCAAACTAGTTTGATATCCATATTTCGCGGTTAGCGGTTCTTTGTAGCCCTGCGGGACAAACTAGTTGGATATCCATATTTCGCGGTTTGTGGTTCTTTGAAGCCCTGCGGGGCAAACTAGTTCGATATCCTCATTTCGCGGTTAGTGGTTTTAACGACCCGTAACCACCCCAATCACCTGCATACCGCATCCAGCTATTTTAATTATCAAAATACTATTTTTTTAATGCTATGGGGTAGGACCAAGGACTGGAAACGACATATTGATGACTTTATAGGTGAGTTGACTTCTGACGTCAATGCCTGGCAATATGCGCACGCATCATCACAATTTCCATTGTTTTTTGCCTGGCAGTATGCGCGCGCATCATATTATGCTCAGGGCTCGTGTGTTTAAAACTCCCGCCACATCACAATAAGGCTATTGAACAGTGTAGTGGTTGTATGGAGTTCAGTCGAGCATATCGATATACCAGTCCCTTGCCTTTGTTGATAAACATTGAGGTCAACTCATCTATATAGAGTGTATTCAATAAACCCAAGCGGAACGAGAGTTGCTAAGTAACCGCTATCCGAACCATAAACACACTTGCATGATCAGACAACGAGTATTCAATTTCCTCATAGCATCCCACGTTGTACCAGGTGGATGTCAGTTCATAAGAGCAATGTCGGGGATTATAGATCACAATTTTTCAATCGATGGGGAGAGATGAGGTCCCACCAGGTCCGACCGAGTCTCCTACACAGGTTACGCTCCCTGTGGAGGGGCGGAACCAAACTGGCTGATGTGGAGACTAAACCAGTTTGCGTCGGTCTGATATTCGTCTTTGACCATGCGCAGATCTGGCTGGTCAGGAAGATATTTAATATCCCGAATTTATAATATGTCTACCAGTTCCACCGTATAACCGATTTGCTAGAGAATATTTGTTACCATGTTTAATAAATTCGTATTAATCGTATAATAAAATGTGGCCAAATGTATATTTGTGTACATAGTGTGTGGATCCACTCTTCTACGGACTTGGCTACTAAGCATGTCGGGAAGGATATGGCGGTATGCTGACCTGGGTCAATATGTTCTGGGCAGATGAGGTCCCACCAATTGCCTACGACCTTGTGTGCGATCATGAGTGACAGGCAATTCCCGATAATAATAGAGGTTCCCTGGTTGTACACACGTCAGTCGAATTCGGCGGTGTTGGTTTATTAGCCCTCCAAGTTATAACATTGTTCACTTTGTGTTGAACATTGTATGTGGGCCCGTTGTAATAACATAAAGATCAGTCTGATCAGTGTGATATCACAGAGCAGACCCTTGAGAGGGCACTTGGCTCATTTGCATGGCAGTCGGACTCTCCATTGTATTTGATCATTTGTGTATGGAGAGCAATGGTGACCCGTCATTGTATTTGTTCATGTGTGTATGGAGAGCCACTCTTGGAGTCCATGGGACTTAGGCTAGGTCCTCAGGTAGAGTCAGACGCTGTATGTACTAGAAACGCCCATTCTTGATTCTGCGTTCATTCAATGTTAGCATTAAATTTGTATTGCTCGGCGGCCCCGCGTAATGGAAAAACCTGAATTTCAATTTGTTTCATAAAAAGAAATGAAAATTAAAAAAAGCAAGGTTCCACCTGAGTATATATTAAATGGGTGTAGAAATTGTTTTCAAATATATATATGAATTTAGACAAACATACGGGATATAATGAACCTTTGACATGACGCCATGATGACATGATTTTATTAGTTGTTTTATATATCACCTATACCGTGTGTCATAATACCAATATTTGTAATTTTATTTTAGGACTAATATTTTGCATCATAAATGCGCAGTTCATATGCACAGACGATTACTAATCTTCAAGACTTCAAAATAACATGTTACTAAGCAGGTAATAGAGGCCCTGCATCAATTTATCGATTGGCTCCAAACAAAGGATTTGAACCGGTGTCCTTCACCGTAGTTATGGCGGAGTGCAGTCCATTCAATCAAATGTTGTCATCAACCTATTTGATTGTAGTGCAGGGTTATGTGTGTGAGACGAACTGTCACGGTAGATTGCAATCATGCCTTTGTTGAATGCATTTGAGTAGTCCGCCATATTTACGGGATGATACGTCACATGCAAGCCCTCTATAGGTGCTGGCCTTGTCCTATTGTACTTGTTCATTTGTGTATGGAGAGCTCACTGACCTGTTAATAGAGGTCAATGGGAGAGCTTCTTTATGGGGCACTTCTCCATCGGTTTCAGGGCGCAATTCATTGAACTCAGCGGGATTCTATTCCAAGTGCTTTTATATTATTACAAAACGGATCGTGGTTATTGCCTTGACAAACCTAATAAATAATTCATATCAGGGATTAATAAATCCAGGGGTGCGGACATTTCATTGGTCGCAAACCACCTGGAATCGATACAAGTTTGCGTTCTAAATGAATGCGTGAATAAGAGTGTCATCCCCTTGGCGCGATATTTGATTTCTGAATATACTCAAGTTGATGTAAAATTGTGTCAAATTTGTATGATTTGTCGCACATAATTTCTGCGTAGCGTGGAGAATCATTTACATAGGATTTTGGAGAAAAAATGTGATAATTTTAGGGAAATATAGAATGGTGGAAGAAACAAATAAAATATTTTCCTGGAATGTGTAGACCATACTCTTTCTGTTCCTATTGATTTCTATACTGAAATAATTCTTAAAACGAAGTTGTTGGATGATTTTAGTTGGCATTTCTAGAGTGTAAACATGCAGGCAGATAGTGAGAGGGCACTCTATTCACGAGATTTCTTTTCCAACGCCAAAATAGCACGAATTTTGGTGGTTTGCGAGTGAAGAGTGTCCGCACTATCGATTGACTACGTAACTGTTCAATAGGTTTTTGTAAATGAGCTAGTGTTAGTGGTTAAGATGTACGTCTCTTTTGCATTGTTAAGACAACCACACGGTGTCTTATAACTCTGCTAGGTTTTTCGATCAACGTACTATGCGTGTTTGGTCAAGCGAGGATAATTTGTAAAGCAGCAAGTAATGGTGAGGATGTTGCCCTTTTTAACGACTTTTAGATTGGATTCTATAGAATTTAAGTATGATATATTTTCGATGGTAAATATATTTTCACTTTCAAAGTTTGTAGTTTTCATAATTGCAATTTGTTAATATTATATAAAAAGCACATATAAATATATAATTGTAAGAGTATGGGATCATTTTGAAAATTAATAATTGCGAAACGCCGGCGGTAGAGTTCAGCAATAAATGTGTATTTCAGGAATTGCCGCGATTCCTGCAGTAGTTTTTATGAATAGCGGATACAATAGCGAATTCAATAGAACTCTATTACGGGTAAATAAACCTCGTCGCGCTGCTAAATTTCACTTCTTATGTTTGCATTAACTAACCGTTATTTCATCAACTAACCGTTATTTTCTAAACTTTGGAAAACCTCGACCGAGGTTTTTAATAGCACTAGTACTTGATCACGGAGTTGTTGACTTCAGGTCTAAAGCCCCGTTGGCTCTCAAGGACTCCAATTGAATCATAAACCTACCTGACAAAATACAGAGTAGTAGCAAAATCGGCAGCCGGCCTACATCATTGTTTTCCATTAACCGATTCATAGTGCGAAGTTAAGAATGGGTATTACACATTTTGAAGCTGTGGTAAAAAAAAGAAAAAAAAAAGAACATAATACCAGTATCAAATAGTGCAGGTTTACATGGCAACACAATGCTTATCAGCTACACGGAGTTAAAATGGTATACGATGATCTATTATAGTGATTTAATGACAATTGCCCTGGATACATACAAAAGACCACGGTATCCACGTATGTTTTGGTCGTTATAGTAACTTGAATGATATATGTGATGCGATCAAGCCAAATCAGTCAGAACTCGGAAATATTGATTTTGAGATATAGCCAAACAAAGGAAATTTTTCCCTTTGTTTCCTCTTGTTTTGGAAACTCTTTAATTGCTCATATCTTTGGAACTGGTTGTTCAATTTCTGCAAAAAAACAGCTTTGTAAATGCTTTTTACTATCCTATAGGAAACTGAAAAATTATTATTGCCGAGTTCCGACTGATTTTGCTTGATCGCATCACATATAAAAAAGCTTTAAAGATTTAAACCGACGCCAAAGTACTATTAATTCATGCTTTTAATCTAGAATGGCAAAAATGGTACAGAAATTTAATCGCTACTAATTTATCCATGTTCAAATGACAAAAAAATATAATTAGTAGCCAGACATTATTTCACGTATTTTTTGTGGGAGACTTCATGAAACATATCGAATTGCATTTTGCAAACGAGGAATGTCCTTCTGATATCAAATAATTTTTGAAATTCACAATATAATCAGATAATACACATAGCAAATAAATAAAAATGTATATATTTGAAATTTAACAGTCCTCGAAGTAAATTGTATTATGTACAAAGTGTATGTAGCTGGGATGAAAGCCGTCCATAAAATCTATGACTTTTAGTATTGAAGATATAGATTTTTTTATATTTTGTATATCTTCAATAGGAAAGGGCAGCTGTTTCAATTGGTGGACGGTTTTTCATCCCAGCTACTTTAAATACATATGATTAGATGTATAAAGTTCACTTCGAGGACGGTTAAATATCAAAAATATCAAGCTGTAACGTTCATTAAGAAATGAGTAATTATCTTATCCGAAAATGCATGTTAGTACCGTATAAGCCTATAATCACTGAGAAAATAAGTTCTTGGCAGTACACAATGCAGCTATGTAAAGCATTGTAAAGCGAGTTTAAACTGCAAAATAACAACGGTGTCAAAACACAACAATATGATCACAACAATCAGCACCAACTGCTGCATGCTGCGAAGGTATCCAGATGTGCAATGGTATTGGCGATTGTCGTGAGTAGGAGTGATTTGGGATTAGGGCCTATTATAGGTGTGCCCGGCTACAGAGCACCTATGTTCAAGGGTATTAGCACAGAGAACCTATTCTTGAGAGGGCACTCTATTCACGTGGTTTCTTTTCCAACGCTAAAAGATCACGAATTTTGGTGGTTTGCAAATGAAAAGTGTCCGCACTATCGATCGATTACGTAACTGTTATGAATAATTTATTAGGTTTTTTCAATGCAATCGCCTCGACCCATTAATACATATTATCTGTATTATCAAAGTACTTGGAATAGCAATCTGGTGAGTTCACTGAACTACGCCCTAATACTGATCCTACATGGTTTAGGATTTTTTTATTGATCACGATAATTTGCAAAATCGTGCTTCCTCAATTGATTTGCACCAGAACCATCACTCAAACATTATTATTGGAAAATTATAAAGAAATCATATAAAGTGTGTATTCTTTTTAAAAAGCCTGTATTGGTGCTGCCTTTCAGTTTAAAAAAAAACCTACATATTTTTTGTTAAAATGCGCCAAATTCCTGTAAAGGGATGTTTTTGCTCAAAGGGGTAAATCCTATTTAGGCTATGTTTTGAAAATCACTAGTCGCGCATCAACTAGCGTTTTTGGGCCACTTAACGCCATTCGTGAGATTCATGCTTAGGAATGAACCATATTTTTGGTCATGTATGTGTAGACTATGAAATTTAGGTGACCGCTTGGCCCTATATTGTTTCTTGAGAAATGTTTGAACAATATTGTTAACCCAAACAGAAAGGTGCGAAAAACATTCTTTGAGAGATTAATTGATTGGTTATTTAATTCGTACCCAGCAACTTCATCTCTTTTTGTCCATTATAAACTACAATGCAGAACATTAGTATTTAATGTGTATTGCCTCATTGGAACGGTCCAAAAATGGGTCTATTTATAAAATCTCAATTATCTCTGTGACGCGTGAACGGATTTTCATGTTTTTTGCACCAATTTTAAGGTTTTGGAATCTTTAAAAAAGTTTTGATTTTACTGCCGACATTTTAAGTTACGTCCCCCAAACCACAGGGCCTATTTTTATTGAGACACCCTGTATAACCGATTATTTGGGATAATGACCGTCCCGTGATCTTGCTATTTGATGACAGCAGCCGGCGAATATGTCTTTCCAAGGCCGAAATATTTCAAAGGATCCCCGTGTTTTAACTCATAATAGCAAATCGACACGAAAGCTTTATTCCAATTTATTTCATCCAAAACGGTCCTGTCATACACCTTCCCAATCAAACACATTTCTCTTGCATTTGATCATCTTCTACTTTTCCCTAAAAAAATCATTATAAAACCAAATCTACACACCATGGAATTCATCATATCACGTCATCGGGCGCCCCGTTCCTTTTTTAAAGGAATTTTTATTGCTCGCTGGCGCGTATTTGCCGTATGGCGGCGGGGTGTTAGCGTCCAGATCTGTCTAGGCTGTATATTCGGTATTGTCGTTTTCATCTGGAATGCTGCTGTCCTGCTGTATTAATTTATAATGTGCGGGGAGCGAGAACAATTTTGTATGAATACTGCCAATTTGGTTAAATTCAAAGATCGATTTTGGTATTAAAACAGACTTTCATAATTCTGGTAATTCTGGTTAAATGCGCACGATTTTTTTTTATCAATATTGGTTTGAATTTTTTGACCCTTCTAGAACGAGTCAAACTTTTGCCCCCCCACTTTTTTTTTTTAAGACTTAAATCTTTTGACCGCCTCCATTTTCCCCAGCCCCCCCAGTCAAAGTATTTATGAACACTCCCTTACTTGGCAACATTTCAGGGCTTCCGACTGACGGGTTGGTTAGGAAAGTAGCATAATTGAAGACAAAGTAGCCCGTATCGGAAGTGCAAACGGACTATTTTTTACACACAGATTTTATATAGGACTAATCGTATATTGTTATCCGGTGGTTAGAACCGCATGTATGCAGGGTATAATGTTATCCTGTGGTATCTTCTCCATCTCTTTCTACGTCATATACATCAAAATGAAAAGGCTAGCGCTAAAACTACATATGGGCACAAATGTAATCCATTTATGGGACCTACACCGTAGATGTTACTTTTGCCCATTTTGACCCCAGATCAAGGGCCCCGGGGGTTCAAATTTAAAAATACAGAGCATGATGTTTCTCGTAAAATAAACCAGTCTTAGGGCCCTAAGGTGGTACACTGATAGCTTTAGGCGCAGTCTACATTTGCAAGTGCACATGAGCCCCATATGCCATTTATTATGGGCCAAACGGGCCCAACTATTGAAAGAAAAACTTGCACCAGAGTGACAAGACTAGCTCTATAACTACAGGGACACATATGGGCCCGAACACGTATGTATGCCTTTAACCCATTTTTGGCGCCATATGTTCAAGGCATATCTTCTAAAAGCATTTTTGGAAAATCTGATTTTTGTTGTTTTTCGTTGTTGACTTTAAAAAATCGTTTTTGGAAATGGGACCCCAACGGGAGGGTAGCAAAATGATTCCTCTATTCGCAGATTTCTGAATTTTGCAAATATTTTTAATGAACAAAATATAATTATATTAATTTATACATGTATGCAAGGAAATGTGTTGTAATTATAGGGGGTATAATTTTTCGCTTAAAACGCTGTACCCTTTATAATAAAATAGGTCGACTCATGTCCGAGACTGAAAATGTACCAACTTACCTGAGATGATGAGCAATATCATAAAAACATAATAATCCATTTTAATGTTTTAACGTCATGGTCAAAATCAACCGCATAAGCAAGCAGAACATGCCTGGTAGTCATTCCATTTCAGACTTCTGCTTGCGCTGAAGAATTAATTGATGAAGTAACGACGCGGACGCTTAACCAAATTAATCAAATTTCACATCTGTCTTTTAAGCAATAGTTTTGTCAAAATCCGAGATTTTGAATAAAACGCCGGAACCGGCGCTTTATTATTACGATGGAATTATTAGTCGAACGCATACACGATGTTCATAACACACAGTACGTACACGACGTGCGGGACGGTGAAATACACAACAAAGGGTCGGACCACAACATGACCGAAGGAGTGGTACCTATTGGCGACATGTGCGCTGGTAATAAATTCCAATTTTCTTTGCTTTGCCGTAGTTGTTCGGCTCAAAAATAAAAGGGGATATATCTGACAGTAAAAGCTAACATTTTATGGCAAAGAAATGCTAATCTATTTTGTTTGAAAATGTTATAGTATGGCTTTAACTAATAAGTTTAAAATGTTGTTTACGGAAAAATTGACCCATCAATACACCAAAAATGCCGAAAAATTCCATCAATTTGTTTTCTCAGAATGGCAAGGTTCTGACATTTTGGTGTTTTGAAGATAATGCTATTATTTTATGAAATCGTCATTTTCCGAGCTTTAAAACGATCCGTATCTCGGGTAGTTGTTTAAGTAGTGCATTGGGTTTTTTTAAGTACCTCACTGCCGGTTCAGTTTCATTTCCGTTCTATGTTTTAGTTTATTATTTATTTATTTATTTATTTATTTATTTATTTATTTATTTATTTATTCATTCATTCATTCATTCATTCATTCATTCATTTATTTATTTATTTATTTATTTATTTATTTATTTATTTATTTATTTATTTATTTATTTATTTATTTTTGGTGAACATTTAAAAAATGTTAATTAGAGCCAATGAAATTTTAAGAAATATTTTAGAAATGCTAAAACAAGCATGACAAAAGACCTATCAATTTACAAGATGGCCGAAATTGTGACCCTGTTTGGGAAACGTACATATACCCGCATGGTTATTTGTGGTGAGTGCCTCTAGTCGCAACATCGGCTTATCCGAATTATATATAATACACATTTTTAGGGAGTGGGATTATTAATTACAACCAGCTTTATAAGCATAGAGTAATGGATATTTAATGGAGATTAACGAGAATTGTGAAATTGAGTTAAAGTGCGTGTTTAATATTTTATTTTAATATCCATGTTATATCTAAAATTCATGACACACCGTTTTCCCTATAATCGTATTTGCTTGAAATGATAAAAGTACATTCACACAACAATAGGCTAAATTTAATAAACATTGAGTCGATTTTCATACAACGCAACGTTTGCAAAGTGTTTCTATTTGTTTGTCTATATTAAATCACAGAATACAACAAACAAGTGATAAAATACAGTTCTGAATGAGGAATGATGATTAGAAACAAATACAGATTGCATCAAAGTGATTGGTACTCATTGCTTTAATTGTTTAATCGTTTATTGAGTCAGCTTCTTCCAGATGTAAGATATAGGATCGTCTTGGTATGAACAGAATTTGTAGTTTAATGACCTATTAAAACATTGATATACACATTAATTGTTGGATCTTAAACTATATGTATTTTGATGAGGTAGTAGTGTCCATAATCACTCGAATTTAATGGGTGCCTATCATTTTGATACAGCCTGTATCTACGTTTTATTGTTATTAAACTGAGATATTTTCAATATGGAATTAATCTCAAGCACAAATAAAATTTAGCATAAGAGATGATAAACTTTTTTGAAGAAACGTCCAGAAACAATCAGGCATCTTGCTAGTGGTATAATTATTTGAAACTTTTTAACTAATTGACACGAGCAAAATGAAAACTCGTGACTCATCCGAATTCTGAGTAGCGGGACTTTTTAAGATACAAGATAAAGCCCACAACAGTCCGTCAGTCCGTTATTCAGAAGGCCCGCTACTCAGAAAATTCTGACTAGCGGGCCTTCAGAATAATGGGTTTTCTGACTTTTACATAAAATACAAGAAAAGGCCCACTATTCAGAAATTCCAATATTCAGAAGGCCAGCTACTAAGAAAGTTCTGACTACCGGGTCTTCTGAGTGACGGGCTGCATCCGTTTATCCGACTTGTTAATTGCCCATCTGTTAATAATATCCTTGCGTTCAGAGTCTTTTATATCCACAATAGTATTTTCCCCGCGAATCATACTTTTTCGCACTTGACAGACGGGCGAATTAGTTTTGTTGTCTTGACCTGCACTTCTCCTATTCAACCTTCCGCGCATGCGTGACCTAATCTTTTACTTCCGTATGTAGGTTTCTATGGGCAAAATCGTAAACAATTCCTCATCAATGTCCGCTATTTCATTCTTGACAATATCCAAGGTTGCGTAAAGTTGCCTTATTCGTTCACCAACAAGCTGGTTTTGTGCTCGTTGTGGGATCTTATCCACATTAATCCCTTTTACCGAAGATTTTAAAAGAGCTCGTTAGTGGATTGCCTTATTTCTATATATTTTTGGGCTTAAAGACTGAAAAAGACAAGATAAACATAGATGTATCTATAATTCTTTTGGACCAAAATATGTATAGTTTATAAAAGATGACAGAAAAACAACCAATCTTAGATATTTTGAAAACAAAACTTACACTAATATTACTATACTATTTCCAGATATCAAGCATTTATGTAAATAGTTACACAAATTTCATTTCACTTTTTGGCTATTTTGCGATTTTGGTCCCAAAATTATAATCACAAGCATATTCTTCCAATCATAAAAGCTTTAATCCAATCAAACTTCATATTGCAGATATAGCACTATTATACTTAATAGCCACATCTTAAAGGAGTATTTCGTGATCCTAGCATCCTCTTTTTATGACATTTTTCAGTAGATATCCACGAAAAAAGCTTATTTCCAAAATTTCAGTTGATTCAAATTGTGCGTTTGCGAGTTATGCATGATTATGTGTATTACACTGCGCCATAGACAATGTGTTGTAATTTCGTTCTGGTGCACCAGAACGAAATTCAAATTTCACGATATCTTTGCTAAACGAATTAATCTGCAAGAAATATTTTGTACATAAACATTATGTAGCCAGAGGTTTGCAGTGATATAAAAATGCTGTGGATCACGAAATGTCCTTTTAATATACGAAATTGCAGTAATAGGGAAATGATGTCCAAATTAATCAATCTGCTGTCTACGCAATAATCGTTTATCGAGCAAGCAATTAATGTAAATACTATAACCCCGTATAAACTCACAATTCTGTTAATTCTCCTGAAACGTGTAACGAGAAAAATCGATGTGCAGCAAATTGCTACAACGCAAACACATATAGCGCCATCGGCTGGTTAGGATATATTATTAGATTATTGGTGACATTTCTTACTGGTGGTGCTGCATTGTTGAATGTTGATACCAATGTATTATGAATAATGGTTAGTCTTTTATTGTTTCAACTCAACAAACTCAAGAAATGTAAATTGAATGTTAGAAATAATTCACATAAATATCCTTTATAAACAACATAAGGGATCACAAACTCTAACAAGAAAAATCACACCAGAATATAACACAACCTGAATGTCTATGCACTGAGCAAAATAAACAACAAGTTCATTATTAAACAGATATTAATTAAAAGTATTTATATTTTTATATTATGTTCGAGTGGACAAATCGGTGAAATTTTCATAAAACAATTTTCGCCCGAATGGGTGATTTGTTCCAAACATGGGCAATTTTCGTCCAAAATAGGACTACTTTTGCCTAAAATATGTTGAATTTTGCCCAAAGTACAACAATCTTTGCCCAAAATATACCCAGTTCGTGGTTGGAGGAAAGAGTCAAACAGGGGTATAAAAATGAGGGAGGGGAATACCTCACTTACCCCATGCCACCATTGCCTACTTGTCAGAATGTGACCTCCGCCTGAGGTATTTTGTAATACCTATGGTCTATGGTAATACGGTGTCAGTGTAAGAAACATTTTGAATGCCGGTCAAAGTAGTGTTGAATTAGTTTGTACCTTTTTTTCAGCTAAACGGTTGTAAAATGGGATTTGCAGTAAGGAATATGTGATCTGAAAAACCTGGGCTGGTCCTGTCGAGATCAATGGGTAAGTTTACAAAGAGTTGGAAAAAAACATGGATGAAATATACAGAACACCTTATAATAGTCATCATAATTGTGATGTTGGAATATTTGGAACAAAAATGTACAAGTTGGAAACGTGATTCAAGCAATGTGAAAAACAAGATCTGACATTGCTAGTAAAGGTAGGATAAAAGTGCGACAATACTGCCCCCACCATGACTTATTTCATGAGTCTTGTTTTGCGCAAGTGAAGCTGTCGAATTTGGAACTAAGGTTAACATACATACGCAAGCATTCGATGCAACTAAAGCAATAATAAGATTTACAGCAGGACAAGTTATCTGTAAGCTTTATGGAATAGGCAACAGCTATTATGTTTGAAACGACGTATATGCTAAATTAAAATAAATTAAAATTGAATAAATTAAAGTTACTTTGTTGATATCTAGGAGCACTTAACTATAAATTTTGAACAAACAATTTCTAATCGTCCCTTTAAGCGGGTATTTTGAAATGATCGAACTTTGTATTGGGTTTGAATTATTTCACGCAGCTTGAAGAAGACATTCATAAAATCAATCAACAATAACTTTGTGACGCGCTAACTAGATTTATTGTGGTACTATAAGCACACGTCATATTAAAGTACAATTACTGTGGCATCTGAGCGCTAAAAACATAATAACATTTAAAAGCATGTTATTGAACAACATGTTGTGAATCTTAAGTTTTAAAATCGTGCAGATCCAATGATGTTACCTCATGTTATGAGCAATTGAACTTAATTTGAAAGTTGCAGTAACCCAGCAAACACAAAAATGTTCTTTGAACGTTTATTCAAACGTTTTTTTAAATAACGTTTACATGTTGAGTTATATAAAGATCAAGAAGAATACGTTTTTAAAACGTTATTGTAAAATATTTTGGGCAAACATGTTATCAAAAAATGTTGTCAATAGTTCAATAACGTTCTGTTTTGCATCACGATTTTAAAAATGTTTTATGAATGTCATTAAAACGTTTCTATACCCTTTATATAACCCGACATGTAAACCTTTTCTGTAAAACGCTGTGTGTTTGCTGCGAACCCATCTTTTACCGACGGTTGTTTCATGCGGTCATTTATTAAATGTTCATACTAATATATACATACAATACTATTTAAGCTATTTCTAACATAGATTTTCTTTATCGACATATTCATTCTTTTCTGCTTTTTTGTGGTAATTTTTGTTCTTTGACCTGTATATGTGTGTGCAAATTGTAATCCCAAACATCTTACCGGTCTGTTGCTATTTTGAGCAAACAAAGATTAACCTAACGTCTTTGTTTTCTTGATAATTTACAGTTTCAATCTTGTGCCCACTCTTATCAAATGCCAAAGATTTGAATATTGCTGCTGGATTGTGCTAGAATGTGTTTATCAATATTAACTAACAACCTTTCTTTCATGACTTTTGGCGAAAACATAATGTGATGCGATCAAGCAAAATCAGTCGGAACTCGGAAATATTGATTTTGAGATATAGACAAACAAAGGTAATATTTCCTTTTGTTTAGTATTGTTTTAGAAACTCTTTTTAATTGCTCATATGTTTAGAACTGGTTGTTAAATTTCAATGGAGTTTTTTTGCAAAATGCAGCTTTGTAAATGCTTTTTGCTAACCTATAAGAAACTGAAAATTTAATATTTCCGAGTTCCGACTGATTTTGCTTGATCGCATCACATATTTATATCTAAATAAGTAATAAGAACCGGGTCTCTAAATTAATTGGACAGACAGTAATCAATAATTAAAGTACTGTAGAAATAATTATATACTTATATTTACTAACATTACTAATAATGCGTCATAACTTGAATTGTTCAGAGCGTAAGTCAAATGCACTGACATACAGGGTGTCTTAATAAAAATAGACCCTGTGGATCGAAGGACGTAATTTAAAATGTCGGCAGTAAAATCAAAACTTTTTTTAAAGATTCAAAAACCATGACGTATGGTGCACAAAACATCAAAATCCGTTCACGCGTCACTGAGATAATTGGGATTTTACAAATAGACCCATTTTTGGACCGTTCCAATGCACATTAAACGCCAATGTGATGCATTGTAGTTTATAATGGACAAAAAAAAGTTTGTGGTAAAAATTAACCAATCAATTAATCTCTCAAAGAATGTTTTTCACACCTATGTTAAAAACATAACTTCTGAAAATATTGTTCAAACATTTCATAAGCAACAAGAGGGCCAAGCGGTCACTCAGGTTTTATAGTATACACATGCATGACCAGAAAAACACGAAAAATGGTTCTTTCCCAAGAATGAATATCACGAATGGCGTTTAGTGGCCCAAAAAACGCTAGTTGATGCGCGACTAGTGATTATCATAGCTTAAACAGGATGTACTATTTTGAGCAAAAACATCCCTATACAGGACTTTTACGACAAAGAAACAGGGTTTTTTTTATCTGAAAAGTAGCACAAATACAGGATTTAAGAAGAATACACCGTTTATTATGATTTCTTTATCATTTTCCAATATTTATAATGTTTGAGAGATGGTCCTGGTGCAAATCAATTGAAGAAACACGCTTTCCGAATTAGTGGGATTAATAAATGGCTCCTTAACCATGAAAAGCTATGTAAACGCATCAACTAACGAATCACAATTCGCGTGATTCATTCTCTGAAAAAAGAACTTTTTTTCCTGGTCACGCATGTGTACATTATGAAACTGTACTGAATCCATGGCCCTTTTGTTGCTTGAGAAATGTATGAAAAATATATTTTTAGAAGGTATCAAAAGGTGTGAAAAACATTCTTTGAGAGATTGATTGATTGGCTGGTTGATATTTTCAACTCGTACCCAGCAAGACTGAGAGTTAACTTCATTTCTTTCTTTTTTCGTCTTTTATTGAGACACCCTGTACTATAAACAAAGAATTAAGCGATGCATGATACATGACTTTAGTGAATAAATTTTCTATTTGATAATGTACTTATTATATTTATTTATTTTATTTATTTCACAATATTTCAACAGGGTAACCTGCTCAATAAAAATTGATTTTCAGCAGGGCCCTGCTTAACGTATAAAACACAGTTTTACATGTTAAAAGAAAATAAATATTTACATAAACATATAATCTATCCATAAAACCATGATTAAGAGACACGTTGACGTAAAAGACATAAAAGATATGTATATACATTATTGAATATTTGATAAAATCATTAGAAACTTCATAAGAATTGCATAAGAATATAAATATTGACATAAACATATAATCGAACCATAAAAACCCATTATATTAAGAGACATACTGATGTAAAAGACATAAAAGATATATATATATATATACATACATAAATAGGATAATTGATTTTAAAAAACCATTAGAAAATACATAAGAAATATACATTGATATGCTAAAAACCTATTGCAATTGAAAACATAATTTAAGAATGCAGAGCAAGATGATGACTCATAAATGGCAAGATACATTAACATAATTTCAGATCTTTTTTTTTTTTGTTTTAAAAGACGAGAATGATTTTGCATCTCGGATATCCTTTGAGATAAGATTCCATGTGATACATCCTTGATATTGAAACGTACTCTTACCATAATAAGTATTAAAACTAGGCTTGTAAAGATTTCCAGCTTTGCTTGTTCGTGTATGTACAGCATGGATAGAACTAACTGCATGAAATAAATCATTAAGGTAAACAGGTGTCATATTATTCAAAACTTTGTACATCATACACCCATTATTATATAAAATTCGACTACGAATATCCATGAAGCCTAAAGTCATTAACATATCTTTGATGTGTGTACGGAATGGCATACATAAAATAATTCTCATGGCAGTATTCTGGAGTTTTTGAAGCCTATTTATATTAGTTTCCGTACAACTACTCCAGACAACCATTCCATAATCAAAGTGAGGAAGTATCAATGTGTTATAAATTGTGATAAGGGAACTCTTTGGTACAAATGGCTTAATTCTCCTCATGATACCAAGGCCATTACATACCTTTCGGCAAACGTTGTTAACATGATCATTCCATTTTAAGTTTGAATCAATAGAAACACCAAGATACTTAAACGAATTTACATTCTCAAGCACAATATCATTCATAGTTACATTAAAAACACTAATTTGTCTTGTTTTAAATGGCGTACCCAGCAACATTACCTTTGTTTTGTTTACATTTGCTTTCATATGGTTATCATCAAGCCAATTATTTAATGACATAAGGTCATCGTTTAGGAGATTTTCAATAGTACTGACATCTTTATGACAAACGTAGATTAAGGTATCATCAGCATACATGTCAATAATTGAGTTGTTTAAATAATTTGGCATGTCATTTATAAAAATCAGAAAAGTAAGGGATCAAGAATAGATCCTTGTGGAACTCCGGATCTAATTAAATTTGAATTTGAAATTTTGCCATTAACCAATACATGCTGTGTTCGATTTTCTAGATAAGATTTGAACCAGCTACCTTCAACTCCTGAAATACCAAGTGACTGTAATTTGTGCACAAGTAATTCATGATTTACCATGTCAAATGCTTTGCTGAGATCAACAAAAACAGCATCAACATAATTTCCATTATCTATTTCCATGTTCCATTTATCAATTGTTTTAATAAGAGCTGTGCATGTAGAGTGGTGTTTTCTGAAACCAGATTGAGCAGTATACAAAATATTATTATCAGTAACATATTTATACAGTTGCTTATGAACGAGCTTTTCCAAAATCTTTGAACAAACCGGAAGAATGGAGATGGGCCTATAATTTGAAAAATCATCTTTATCACCACTCTTGAAAATAGGGGAAACCTTGGCAATTTTGAGATCAGTAGGAACTTTACCTTGTTTAATACATAAGTTAAAAATATTACACAACACAGGAGCAATTTCATTCGTGGCATACTTCAATAACTTGGTACATATATTATCTATTCCACTAGCCTTATTCTGTGAAATGTCATTTAATTCATTAGTAACTTGATCAACACTTATTTCACTGAATGTAAACTTACTATCAACATTAATTTTCTTATCAGTTGCCTCCATACAAATATCATTAGTAACATCAGTTGTACCTATGTTGGTGAAATGAACGTTTAATTCATTCGCCAAATCAATATCATCCTTGAATGTTGTCGGAAGAGTGGTTACTTGACCTTTTTTATTTGGAAGTAGTTCTTTCAAAGTTTTCCACATTTTCTTGCAATCACCAGCAGCATTATTAATCTCTTTGGTATAATACTCTCTTTTAGCATCTTTCATTAATATATTTACCTTGTTTCTTAATTCCTTAAATTTATTCCAGTGATCGTTACAACTGTTTGTACACTTGATTACTTTCTTATGGTGATAATCCCTTTGGTGCATAATGTCAAAAATATCATCACGGTTTTCTAACCATGGACACAGTTTATTCTGAAATCTGATGGTTTTCAACGGTGCATGAATATCACATACAGCAGTGAATTTGTTGACAAAATTATCCCATGCTGATGCTACGGGAAGAGAATCATTGATTTCCCAATTAACACAACTTAGATCATAAGTAAAATCATCAATATTAAAGTTCTTAAAACTTCTAAACTCTTTTTGAACATGTTTATCACTATTACCACTCTTGACTGACGGCTTTCTTGAGATGACGGTTTCAACAAGACTATGATCACTCAAGGAAAGATGTAACACATCAGTATTAACACACATATTGGAATTAGTAGTTAATATAACATCAATCAATGTTTTGCTCGTAGGTGTTATTCTAGTGGGTTTCTTGACCAATTGAGACAAATTATATAATTCCATGAAATCATGCATGTGTCTTGTCGCAATATCTTTTTTAAGAAAGTCACAATTTAAATCACCTAAAAGAACGATTTCTTTATTTTCGTCAATTAAACCATCCATCTTTTCAGATAACATATCAAAAAAGAGAAAATCATCTTTTTTTGGTCGGTAGAGGCAACCTATAACAATTGCTTTCTTATGAGCATGTTTAACTTCAAACCAGATAGACTCACTCTGATCTTTTTCTAAATCATACCTTCTTGTATATTTCAAATCGTTCTTAATGAATGCAGCTACACCTCCGCCGTGTCTGTTTCTATCCTTACGTTCACAAACATAACCCGGAATATGAAACTCACTGTTATCAATCGAGCTATCAAGCCATGTCTCTGACAAAGTTAAAATGTGATACGGGTTATCCTTTAAAAATAATTTAAACTCATCTAAACTGGAAGGTAAACTCTGAATGTTAAGATGGCTTACTTTAATACCTTTTTTTGGCAGATTTATTTTTTCATCGGCGACATCATTAGATAAACCATGAAAGACATTACTCTTCTTTGATGTTTGAATACAGTGATCAATATTTGATGTTTTTCTTTTTTGCTTTTTTTTCGTGGAAATGATATCAGAATTAGTACAAATTTCATCCTTATTATTGTCAACACTTACAATGTTATCATCATCATGATCATTACAAACATCGTACACTTGTAAACACGCAAAAACATTATTATCAGATAGAATACCAAACATATTATCATTAATATAATTCTCATCTTTATCATGATTATTACCATTGTATACAACAGAGTTATTCTTTTTGTTCTTGATCATATCACTGTTGCGGAGATCATCTGCTCTGATAGGATCTCAGTACCGGTCGCGGGAATCTGTATACCATTTAGTACACGATCTGCTCTTATGTCCTAATTCGCCACATGTTCTGCATGCTATTGGACCGGGAAAGTGACAGTCCCTAGTAATATGATTTTTTAGACCACAGTTGAAACAGGGTTTATGCTCGCGAAGTCCGGTTCTTCTGAGTCCATATGAAAATCGCGAGGTTTCATTATTGTCAGCGTACCGAAACCTTTGGGAATTGTTTTCATTAGCATGACTAGTATAGCGTGGCCTACGATGATTAAAGTCATTTTGCGCTGGCCAATGTCGCTGCATAGGTTCTTGTCTCTGCGAGCGTGAGATATGTCCCGAAATTTGTCGCGTAGGCAATCTGTCCGCTGGTCTTTTGCTTGATTCCCGGGAATCTTTAAGAGGAACGCTCCTTTGATTGTTCTGTCTTTGCGTCCTTTGATTGTTCTGTCTTTGCGATTCCCGAATTTTCGGGTTTCTGTGTCTTCTTACCACTGTAACCCAGGGAGTGGCTCCATCCTCGCGGTCGCGTTCATTATCTGTCGATGAGATGTCTGTGTCAACAGGAGGGATTTGCACCTTTGCAGCTCGAGGAAGGCGTTGATTCTGCTTTAAAATAATCTCGTTCATCTGTTCCTTGAGAGCCTTATTTTCAGCTTTTAGTTCTTGCTGTTGTTCATACATTGAACGCTGCCAATCTGAAAGTATATTGATGGTATTGCGCAGTTCTTTTACAAGAGATGGTACATCTTTACATAGTTCACAACACCAATTACATGACTTTGACGGTCTTCTGGTTAATTTAACGCAGCTTAAGTGGTAGTCTTTCTGACATATAAAACATCTGCAAGTAAGATCACCGGGTTTCGTGGTGCAGACGTGATCATCACACTTGGAGCTTGGAAGATTTTTGTCTTTACTTCCACCTACAGCAGGGGCAGCCGTCGTTGACGTCGGGGTAATTTTTGCTTTATTTTCTGCTTGAATGTTTTTTGGGGCAGAGTTTATCCCCGCCTGTTTATCGGGAGATTGAGCAACTGACCATTGTCCTGATGAGGTTTTGGTGGATGATGATTTATTTTCCTTAGGTTTGGTAACTGTACATTTAGGGGTAATGATCTTTGCAGTTTGTTTCTTCTTAGGAATTTTCAAAGATGCAACATATTTGGCGAGTGGAGTATTATCTTTTACTTTGTTTGTAAATCGGGCTTTAGGATTGCGGTGAGTAGGATTTTCCTGTCTAAAGTCTTCGCAATCTTGACACAACCAATAGTCACATTGTCGACTTTCAACGTCTTTCTTCCTTTGCTTGCAATCATCACATGAACTGTAACGTGATGCCATTATAGTCTTAGTACTAAATGCTGGGATGATGTTATTCCCGTGTAGTAGTAAATGGAATTAGGAATTTGTTTTTCATATTGTTTACATTCCGTGTTATAATATTCATTTTCCAAAAGCAATACAGTAATAGCAACCAATTTGTAAAGTCACATCATTTTACTTTAGCTATATATATACAAAGTGCATTAAAGTGCATACCCAACAAACACAAAACGTTTTCGACATCATTCGCAAAAGCTTAGAAAAGGTTGCCAGAAAACGTTTAAATATATGGTTATTATGAAGGGTATAAAAAGTTTTCATATCATTGAAAAACATTTGTACATAATACTATTTTAAGTGTTTACAAAATATTTAGCAAAAATGTTTGCAAAATATATTTCCAAAAACATTTTGAAAACGTTTCCATGACCTTCATATAACCCGACGCGACATTTTATTAAAACGTTTTTATCTAAACCAAAATCCAAAGTATAACATGTTTAAAACGTTTTAAAAACATTTTTGTGTTTGTATGCTGGGTATGGTACCCAACCTTCCATTGGTGTATACAGATGTGTTCCTACAGACTCATGCTAGCAGTTCAATTAGAAATTACATTTTAATAACAGCTATACATAGATATGTTTATCACAAAACTGTTACTAACGTGATAATAGTTTCGCACATGTACATATATAACATAATTATGAACATTACTATGCATAGACTTTTAAATATGGGTAATTTAAAACTAGTATAACTGTTATGTAGCTGATATTTATAATAATACGATACGATTTTATATATCAAACAATAAACAAACATGATGAGTCGGGAAACCCCTCTTAGTCTTTATTACTAAATTACAAGAACAAAAAAACAGTTGCAAATGTTGGTCATAGACCACAAACCTAGTTGGGGCATGTTGATGTTTCGGAGTGAATAGGTAAATACATTATCTAGTGTGTTATGTGTCTGTTGCTAAGTCATTTTCCTGTCCTGATCCCCGAGTTACAGTCCAATGGGAGTAACTTTAAACTTTACCTTGAGATAAATACTACGAGATGATGCATGAGTCAATTTTTGAATCTCAATCTCGACAGGTGATAAATGTTCGAACACTAGGAGTGCATTAGCCTGCAGTGTCAAAGGTTACCCACTTGGTACACAGGCCATAAAGGTCCAAAGAAGATATTTTACACTTCCCATACTGCATTTTTCAATTTCAATTTTCTATTTATGATTTCTTAACAAATGTAACATGGGTCAATAGTGACAACGAACAGAGCACATCCAGATCTTGCAAAGTATGTGTATTTCTTGGCTATCAACCCATGTTTAAAGTAAAAGGTAAAGGTAAAGGAGACGATCCTGTATAAACAGTGATCGGAGTGCCCATCTCTTTCATTGGCGATTGGGCCAGACTCCTCCATGTAATATTGCTATAGGGGATCGTTACACCTCCTCCACAGCGAGTCTGTTACCTTCCCAGCGTTTAAGAATGCCAGTACCCCTGGGTGGAAAAGAGTAATCGAGGTAAAGTGCCTTACTCAAGGGCAAAACACGATAGTGTCACTGGGGCACGAACCCGCAACCTTCCGATTATGAGTCGGAGCCCGTTCCGCTCGGCCACAGTGCACCCCATGTTTAGGGAACTCAAACAAAGAGAACCTGCACAAAGTAATGGGAGTGTTATTTGATGAAATGAGGTGATGCATCATGTGTTGCAAAGGGTTCTGGTGAAGGGCAAGATATGTCCCGATAACGCAATTGTAAGATTTGATCCCAGATTACCTTTAACCTGACCCTTGCAAAATGTTCCAACACCAAGTGTGAGTCCCGTACCCCTTACAAATGTCCAGATAATGAAATATTAAGATTTGGCCCCAGATGTCATTTTACCTGACAAAATAAACCAAAATGTTTCTCAGGCCAAGAGGTTTGTTGTCAACAAGTTTGACCCCACTCTCTTTACAGATGTCCAGAAGATTCAGTTCTAAGATTTGAACCCAGATGACCTTTGACCTGACCCCTGCACAATGTTCCAAAATGTTCCCTTGCTCATCAAGTTTGCTGCCACCGAGTGTGAGCCCCTTACAGATGTCAAGAAAATGCATTTTTAAGTTTTTACCTCTGCATGATCTTTGACTCGACCCCTGCAAAATGTTCCCCTGGTCATGAGGTTTGTTGTCACTGAGTTTGAGCCCCACACCCTTACAAATATCTAGATAATACAATTGTAAGATTTAACCCCCTTAATGACCTTTGACCCCAAAGCTCTCAACACCCCAAAGGCACATGGTAATAACAATGCATGTGTGCAAATAGCGTCACCATGTTATGTTGTTTGTGGCAGAAGAAGCATTTTGAAGGTATTTCAATTTTATCTGGGAGTGCCCCTTTAATGACCTTTGATCCCACATCTCCGAACACTCTAAAGCCACGAAGTAATAACAATGCATATGTGGAGATGGCGTCACCCTGCTATGTTGTTTGTGGCAGACGAATCATTTGACGGAATTTCGATTCCGACCGGAAGTGCCCCTTTAATGTCCCTTAACCCCCAATATGTGATCACCCTAAAGTCACATGGCAATCGCAATACATATGTCCAAATGGCCTCACCCTACTTTGTTGCTTGTGGCAGAAATAGTAAACTGTAATAGTAAAGGGGGTATCAGGCGCGTCCGTGGACTCACAAAAAAAGCACCCTAAACAAGTATATATTTCTGAGACTTAAATTTGTACCCCTAAACAAGTATACGTAGCGCGATTTGCTACCCTAAACAAGTAGTTATCTTTTCCCTAACCCTAAACAAGTCATTGATGGAATTATTACCCTTAATACAGAACGTTATTTGATGTCAATCTTCCAATTGAACATAAACTGATTTTTCAAGAATTTTTGATATTGCACTCAAAACACTTACTGGTCTGTAATTACTTATATCTGTATTTTTGTTCTTTTTACAAAGAGAAGTAACCTTAGCCAATTTTAGCTCGGCAGGGACAGTATTGGTCGTAATCGATAAATTAACAATATGAGTTATAGGAACTTTCAAAACTGAGGCACCATCCCTTAAAAATCATGATGGAATGTTATCAAGCCCAGTGCTTTTATTTGGGTTGAGATTGAGCAGCTCCCTATCAATAAACTCTTCACCAACACACCTCAAGGAGAATAAGCCGACAGATTTGTCACGATAAAAAGTCTGAAAAACTGCCGAGGTGGTAGAGTACAGATTCTTTGGAGAAGGCAGTTTCTCAACTAAGGTGGAAGCAACACTAGTGAAGAATTCATTAAAAGAATTGACTATTTTGTGGGGATCATAGCAAGTAACACCATCAATATCTAAAACAACTTTGCTACCTTCTTTTCTTTTGGAGCTATAACCAAGTTCTTTCAGTTGCTGCCAAAGTTTTTATCTATGCCCGTGCAACAGGGCACAGATATTGTATTTGTTGTGTTTAGTCTTCGACTTCTCCTTATCTATGCCCGTGCAACGGGGCATAGATATTGTATTTGTTGTGTTTACTCTTCGACTTTTCCTCCTCCTTCTCCTTCTTCTCACGCTTCCTTTGCACCCCTCTAGCTCATGAACTAAAGTAGCCTCGGGGCCCATACATGGTACAATGATGGCCCATAACCCCTAGAAATTTCCTATGGTACCCCCCGACCTCAGAGGTCAAAGGTCATGGGCTACACGGGGCAAAATGTGTAAAAATTGAAACATCTCTAGCTCAAGAACTATAGCGCCCTCAGGGTTCATACTTAGTATAATGATGACCGATGACCCCTAAAAGTAACTTATGATAACCACGACCCCAGAGGTCAAAGGTCACAGGCTACAGGAAGCAATATGTGTAATTTTTTTAAACCACTTTAGCTCAACAACTATAGCGTCCTCAGGGTTCATGCTTGGTACAATGATGGCCCGTGACCCTTAGATAATTATTTCCTGCAGTAATATCGACCCCAGAGGTCAAAGGTCTTGGGCTACAGTGAGCAATATGTGTAAAATTTCAAACAGCTCTAGCTCAAGAACTACAGCGCCCTCAGGGTTCATACTTGGTACAATGATGACCCATGACCCTTGATGTATTCTATATCAGCCGCATCCCGAGAGGTCAAAATCTAAAGGCTTTAAAAAGCAAAATAGGCACGACCTATTAACACAGTGTAGCGCAATATGTTGTAGTTTGTTAGCTACCTGTGTTTGCAATCGTACGTCAAGGAAACTGATCACTTAACAAAAACTCCCTTAAAAGGGAATGTGTAGGCATTTTGATTTTGGTTCCTTGAACCACCTCAAAAGGTTGTCATGGTCATGATGGGACAAGGGGTGTCGTTGGGTAAGGGGTGGGGTATTAGAGAGAGTGTGGTCCAGTCTGGTGGTATTTTAGAGAGAGTGAGTGTCTGGTGGAGTATTAGAGAGAGAGTGAAGGCTTGGTAGGGTATTAGAGAGAGCTGATGGTGTATAAGAGAGAGTGAAGGCTTGATAGGGTATTAGCGTGGGCCAGTCTGGTGGTGTTTTAGAGCGAGTGAGTGGAGTATTAGAGAGAGAGTGAAGGCTTGGTAGGGTATTAGAGAGAGTGTGGGCCAGTCAGGTGGTGTTTGAGAGAGAGTGAGTGTACAGTGGAGTATAAGAGAAAGTGAAGGCTTGGTGGGGTATTAGAGAGAGTATGGGTCAGCCTGGTGGTGATTTAGAGCGAGTGAGTGTCTGGTGGAGTATAAGAGAGAGTGAGGGTCTGGGGGTGTATTAGAGAGAGTGTGGTCAAGTCTGGTGGTGTTTTAGAGAGAGTGAGGGTCTGATGGGGTATAAGAGAGAGTGAAGGCATGGTAGGGCATTAGAGAGAGTGTGGGCCAGTCTGGTGGTGTTTTAGAGCGTGTGAGTGTCTGGTGAAGTATAAGAGAGAGTGAGGGTCTGGTGGTGTTTTAGAGAGAGTGTAGTCCAGTCTGGTGGTGTTTTAGAGAGAGTGATGGTCTGATGGGGGTATAAAAGAGAGTGAAGGCTTGGTGGGGTATTAGAGAGAGAGTGTGGGCCAGTCCAGTGTTATGAGCATTACATGTATATCAAATGAAAGCTTAAAACAAGTGCTTTCACATGGTGCTCACCAAGTTTTCGTTTGTGAATAGGGGGAGGGGGTTAGGTGTGGTCACGGGCATAGATATTCGTGTTTGGTAAAACACATTACTGTGGCATCTAGTTATCTATGCCCGTGTAAACGGGGCATAGATATTGTATTTGTTGTGTTTAGTCTTCGACTTCTCCTTATCTATGCCCGTGCAACGGGGCATAGATATTGTATTTGTTGTGTTTAGTCTTCGACTTCTCCTCCTCCTTCTCCTTCTTCTCACGCTTCCTTTGCACCCCTCTAGCTCATGAACTAAAGTAGCCCCGGGGCTCATACTTGGTACAATGATGGCCCATGACTCCTAAAAATTTCCTAGGGTACCCATGACCCCAGAGGTCAAAGGTCATGGGCTACAGGGGGCAATATGTGTTAAATTTCAAATAGCTCTAGCTCAAGAACTATAGCGCCCTCAGGGTTCATACTTAGTATAATGATGACCCATGACCTCTAAATGTAACCTATGCTAGCCACGACCCCAGAGGTCAAATGTCATAGGCTACAGGGAGGAATATGTGTAAACTTTTAAAACAGCTTATGCTCAGGAACTATAGCGCCCTCAGGGTTCATACTTGGTACAACGATGGCCCATGACCCTTAGATATTTTCTGCAGTAACATCGACCCCAGAGGTCAAAGGTCATGGGCTACATGGGGCAATATGTCTAAAATTTCAAACAGCTCTAGCTCAGGAACTACATCGCCCTCAGGGTTCGTACAATGATGACCCATGACCCTAGGTGTATTTTTTGTTAGCCGCATCCACAGAGGTCAAAGTCTAAAGGCTTTAAAAAACAAACTGGGTACGAACTATTAACACAGTGTAGCGCAATAGGTAGTATTTTGTTAGCTACCTGTGTTTGCAATGATAAAGGTCTGAATCGTACGTCAAGGAAACTGATCACTTGACAAAAACTCCCTTAAAAGGGACTTTGACTTTGGTTCCTTGGACCACCTCAAAAGGTTGTCATGATGGGACAAGGGATGTGGTTGGTTAAGGGGAGGGTATTAGAGAGAGTGTGGTCCAGTCTGGTGGTGTTTTAGAGAGAGCAAGGGTCTGATGGGGTATAAGAGAGAGTGAAGGCTTGGTAGGGTATTAGAGAGAGTGTGGGCCAGTCTGGTGGTTTTCTAGAGAGAGTGAGTGTATAGTGAGTATAAGAGAGAGTGAAGGCTTGGTGGGGTATTAGAGAGAGTATGGGTCAGTCTGGTGATGTTTTAGAGCGAGTGAGTGTCTAATGGAGTATAAAGGAGAGTGAGGGTCTGGTGGGGTATTAGAGAGAGTGAGGGTCTGGTGGAGTATTAGAGAGAGTGTGGTCCAGTCTTGTGGTGTTTCAGAGAGAGTGATGCTCTGGTGGAGTATAAGAGAGAGTGAGGGTCTGATGGGGTATAAGAGAGAGTGTGGTCCAGTCTGGTGGTGTTTTAGAGAGAGTGATGGTCTGATGGGGGTATAAAAGAGAGTGAATGCTTGGTAGGGTATTAGAGAGAGTGTGGGCCAGTCCAGTGTTATGAGCATTACACGTATATCAAAAGAAAGCTTAAAACAAGTGCTTTCACATGGTTCTCACCAAGTTTTCGTTTGTGAATAGGGGAAGGGGGTTAGGTGTGGTCACGGGCATAGATATTCGTGTTTGGTAAAACACATTACTGTGGCATCTAGTTCTCCTTCTTCTCCTTCTTAAGACCGTGCTTTGCACTCCTCTAGCTCAAGAACGAAAGTAGCATCGGGGTCCATACTTGGTACAATGATGGCCCATGACCCCTAAAAATTTCCTAGAGTACCCCTGACCCCAGAGGTCAAAGGTCATGGGCTACAGGGGGCAATATGTGTAAAATTTCAAACAGCTCTAGCTTAAGAACTATAGCGCCCTCAGGGTTCATACTTAGTATAATGATGACCCCTGAATGTAACCTAGGGTAGCCACGACCCCAGAGGTCAAAGTTCACAGGCTACAGGGGGCAATATGTGTAAAAATTTTTAACAGCTTTTGCTCAAGAACTATAGCGCCCTCATGGTTCATACTTGGTACAACGATGGCCCATGACCCTTAGATATTGTCTGCAGTAACATCGACCCCAGAGGTCAAAGGTCATGGGCTACAGGGGGCAATATGTGTAAAATTTCACACAGTTCTAGCTCAGGAACTACAGCACCCTCAGGGTTCATACTTGGTACAATGATGACACATGACCCTTGATGTATTCTATGTTAGCCGCATCCCCAGAGGTCAAAGTCTAAAGGCTTTAAAAAGCAAACTAGGTACGACATATTAACACAGTGTAGCGCAAATGGTAGTATTTTGTTAGCTACCTGTGTTTGCATTGATAAAGGTCTGAATCGTACGTCATGGAAACTGATCAATTGACAAAAAATCCCTTAAAAGGGAATGAGTAGGCATTTTCATTTTGCTTCCTTGGACCACTTCAAAAGGTTGTCATGATATGATGGGACAAGAGGTGTGGTTGGTTAAGGGGTGGGGTATTAGAGAGAGCATAGTCCAGTCTGGTGGTGTTTTAGAGAGAGTGAGGGTCTGATGGGGTATAAGATAGTGTGAAGGCTTGGTAGGGTATTACAGAGAGTGTGGGCCAGTCTGGTGGTGTTTCAGAGCGAGTGGGTGTCTGGTGGTGTATAAGAGAGAGTAAGGGTCTGGTGGGGTATTAGAGAGAGTGTGGTCCAGTCTGGTGGTGTTTTAGAGAGATTGATGGTTTGATGGGGTATACGAGAGTGAAGGCTTGGCGGGTATTAGAGAGAGTATGGGCCAGTCTGGTGGTGTTTTAGAGAGAGTGAGTGTGTAGTGGAGTATAAGAGAGAGTGAAGGCTTGGTGGGGGTATTAGAGAGAGAATGGGTCAGCCTGATGGTGTTTTAGAGCGAGTGAGTGTCTGGTGGAGTATAAGAGAGAGTGAGGGTCTGGTGGGGTATTAGAGAGAGTGGGGGTCTGGTGGGGTATTAGAGAGAGTGTGGTCCAGTCTTGTGGTGTTTCAGAGAGAGTGATGGTCTGGTGGAGTATAAGAGAGAGTGATGGTCTGATGGGGTATAAGAGAGAGAGTGTGGTCCAGTCTGGTGGTGTTTTAGAGAGAGTGATGGTCTGATGGGGGTATAAAAAAGAGTGAAGGCTTGGTAGGGTATTAGAGAGAGAGTGTGGGCAAGTCCAGTGTTATGAGCATTACATGTATATCAAATGAAAGCTTAGAACAAGTGCTTTCACACGGTGCTCACCAAGTTTTCGTTTGTGAATAGGGGAAGGGGGTTAGGTGTGGTCACGGGCATAGATATTCGTGTTTGGTAAAACACATTACTGTGGCATCTAGTCTAGTTTAGGATTGTTTTTGCTCTCATGGATTTGACTCAAATAATATTGAGATTTAGCTCTACGAATATTTCTTTGAACCTTATTTCTGCATGAGTTTACAATATTCTTTGTAAAGATGCTTTTTCGATTTATCCTTGCTGAATTGATACAGAATATTATCTCTTTCTTTTATGTTATTTAAGATGTCACTTGAAATCCAAGGTTCTGTTCTTTGTTTCAACCTGATTTCTTTAATAGGTGCCATTGCATCAAAGACTCCGGTGACCAAATTCCTAAATTTTGACCATGCATCCTCAACATTCTGCAAATCGCATACAGCAGATCCATTAATCACTAATAAATTGTCAAGAAGAGCCTCAGTTCTGTAGTTTTTAAGATACCTAATTTTGTGGGTGCTGATTTGCCCTTTGCTGGTTTTTCTAGTGCAAAAAATAAGGAAGTGGTCACTGAAGCCAGTACAAATAGAACCACAGTGACATATTCTTTCCCTGGAATTGACAAGAATATGATCGATTATTATTAAACAAGTAAATACACAGAAATACCTTCACTTGGGCCAAAAACGTGTTTTTGGGGTGACAATCAAGTCCAACAGGCTGCGAAAAATATTATTTTAGCTGGCCAGATCACATAGGCCTATAGCTATATTCATCATGGTAAGAATGCCGAATTTGCCAGTTTCATTCTTACGGTAATCCGATACTTTTCTCGCTTAAGTTGATACATTTAAATGAATATTCATGAAAAGCTTTATAAAAATAAACATTTCATTCAGTGCTTTTTTCTTGTGGAAAATAATGTGTTTTTTGTGAACTTTTGTCCACAAAGTCACGCGTTTCCCTAATTTTGGCAACCACTATGTCTCAATCTCCATGTACATACTTATGTAAATTCAAGGCCAGCTGACGTCATTGACGTCATAATATATGCACGTAACAGGTTCTATAACAATACATAATAATAATGTTTGACAGTCTGGTATGGGATATGAGTGCCTAGCATCGAAAGATTTGAGTTCCGTTGGCAAAACTACCCTCCTGGACTACCCTAAGTACGGAAGAACTCCAAAAACATACCCTTTTACACCAATTTAACATGAATTTGATACCCTATTCACGTTACGCACGTAACGTGCTAGTCTGAAAATACCCTTTTTACGTGAATTTAAGGACGCGCTTGATACCCCCCTTTACCATTACAGTCCGCTATGTGTAAATAGCTTATTGAAAAACAGGCCCTAACATGGGGGGGGGGGGAACCCCAGCTAGGTAAAAACCGGACCATTGTGCATGATCATTCTTACCATAAAAGACTTGCGTTGCTGGTCAAGATAGAATAACAACAGTTTGAACATTCTGACTATTAAACTGTGTTGCATAAAGTCAATAAGTCGTTACTTCTTGCAAACAAAGGCTCTCATTTCATTACAGCTGATATCTCTCCACGTGTTGGAATACCACAAGATAACGACACAATTTCCATCATCATTATCATGGTTTGGTTCATCAGGTGCCCAGTTGGTGTAGTTCACTTGAAGGCCATCACTCCACTTGAACGTGTCTCTAGTGCTCCAAGCACTCAATCCAATCCACGTCTGAAAACAATAAAGCACAATACAAATTAAGTTACGAGGGGCGGTCAATAAGTTCGTAGAACAAGGTACTTGAAAGAGTACTAGCCAAATTCTTTCTATCTCTTTCTTTAGCATGGTCACTACATACCTTAATTTACCCATCGCAATTTTTCTTGAAACCTTCTATGTCAACAAAATGGAAGACTTCCGAAAGCTCTTTGAGCCACTCTTCAGTGAAGGCTCACCAGCATTGATCACCAGCAAACCGGATATTATGAAAGTAGGACTTAAAATTCTAAAATAGGTTTCACTAACTGGAGGTCATGCCTGAACCACAATATGGTTACTTTAATTAACTGACCCCTCTGTCGTGAATGGCAGCTTGACAAACTAGGAATAGCGTACAGGACACAATCCGAGAACAGCCACATTCCTACCATCAACCTTCTTCACATGATGGCTTGCCTCAATTTTGCTATCAAAATTGTATGATATATGCATATGATTGTACTTTCATTTGGCAAATGATCTGTCATCAAGACTATCCCTGGATCTCAGAAACAGCGTTGAAGACCTTGCACTGCGGTGACTGAGTGATGATCTTCTTAGGGGTGTGAGATCCAGGTGCTTCCACTAAATTCACTCATAATTCCAGTGATTAATGTATGCCCTATCACCTTTAGCCACATATAGATTAAACTTGCCTTGGTCCTCATTCTAAGTATATAGAAGGTGTGGACCTGAATATGTCAACTAGTATCAATTTTGTGCATGAAGATTCCGGGACCCCATCTAGAAGACATTCTGGAATACCCAAATGTTAAGGCGAAGCGTCCAAACAAATCCCTTTGGTGAAAGGGAAACCCCTTTTCGAATCCCTTTGGAGAAATCCCTTATATTTTTCGAGGAATCCTCAAAATTTGTGTTTGTTGATATGGGTATGGGTAGTGGCTGGAACGCCTCGAATCCCCTAGCTTGACACCGAGTTCATGTTATACGACATAATAGCCACTTGAGATGGTCAGATACCCCAATTAGAGCTACTGTTATCAAGTGGCTGTAAAACCAGCTCCCGGAGAGCAGTGCTATTGATCGTGACCACGAGGGCCTATCTATGTTTGCAATCGATAATGGGCTATTTTCAGTGCGTGTATGAAATAGTTTAACAAACTAACCAAAAATATGGAATCTTGCGTGTTTTCATTATCATAATCGAAATCTACATGAAGAATAGCTACAAAAAAAGCCCAAACATGCTTATGTGTCGTAAATAATAGGCCTACATTGCACATCAAATTAATTTTCCTGTTCTGTATTCTGATATGTTTTTTTTTTCATTTCATTTCATTTCATATTTATTCAAAATAACATAGTGGCAAATAGCCAAATTGCGTTACTTTTTACAATATTAAAACATCAAAAAATTATTTACTATTATTACACATAAAAGTTATTAAAATACAATATTACAAGAAATAAGCTGTTGTACCGAGCACACTGTGAAATGTAGTGCTACTTCTAATATTGATCGCTCAGCGGGAATTACGTTGCCAGTGGATATTTTCAAAAGTAACAAATTATATCAGTTTAAAATGTTTTTGTTTTGTTTTCCTCTATTTTATTCGCAATCTACGATTAAAAGAGCCAAAAATAAGTCCAAACGTGTTTATTTGTAATAAATATTATTAACTTAAAAACAAATTAAAACAGTACCAACTGACCTGCAGCGGGATGGATCTTGAGATGGTCAGACACCTATGGCAAGCCAAGGGGTCCAAAAGCGTGGAACTGCTACGCGTAGCTTCTTTCTCGTTACGAGCAGCTGTTTGACCAATCAAAATAGTCAAATTTAATCACGTGGTTGGGTCGTTAGCTGCGCGTAGTATAGTGCTAGGTATCCTCTTTCACAATTATTATCTTGTAATTAATTTACGGAATTAGCATAGATAACGAGCGGGTAAGGAGGCCAAATCACAGCACGTGTCAAGAGAACATGTTGCTATTAAATGCCTGGCTAAAATGACACAAAGCATATTTATTTAGTGTTTCCACCGTGTTTAATAGCAAGTAACTTTATACTCGGGCTGTATTAGCGGTGCAGGGGATATGAAGGTCAAACAACAACTACTCCTGATGTAAAGCGCTGTGTAAAGATATTGCAGGGAAAGCGATATCACATGCCACTGTGTAAATATGGAGAGAGTAAAATGGGTCATCATTTTTTTCGAAACGGGGGGGGTTCCTAAATTTACAAAAAGTCGGCGTCAATAAAATTGCGGCCCTCACTATTTCGGCATCAAAAATGTTATGACCCCCGACTCCCACCACCGATACACCTTACCCCCTAGACAGGCTAAATTGTATTGAAATCAGTCTTTTGAATACAATAAACACACTATCTGTAGTCATCTTGTGACTCCCTACATTTTGTTATTATCAATTTATGACCCCCTCCCCCTTATTTTTCTTTCCAAAAAAGTATGACCACCTATATTTGGGACCCTCTTCCGAAGAAAATGATAGCCCCCTAAATATAGAACAATCATCATTCTGTTCAGATATTACTTTAGTAGCACCTATACCATTTTTTGCTGATATACTACAGATATTTTCATTTACAAAAATTAACAACGTAATATTTGTGACAGAGGATGTTTACATCAGCTCCACGTGTTTACAACCGCGAATCTGATTGGGTAATAAGCTGCACGTAACGAGAAAGAAGCTGCGCGTAGCTAGTCCCACGTTCTGACCCGCTTAGCTTGCCATAGACACCCCAATTAGAGCTATTGTTATCAAGTGGATCCCGGGGAGCAGTATTGATTGTGACCACGATGGTGATTACGATTCTATGTTCGCAGTCGATAATGGGTTATTTTCGGTGCGTGTATGAAATAGTTAAAACAAACTAACCAATTAATATGGAATTTTGCGTGTTTTCATTATCATAATCGAAATCTACATGAAAAATAGCTACAAAAAATACCCAAACATGCTTATGTTTTGCAAATAATTGGCCCGGGCCAGACACCATGAAATTGAGCGGGGTAGGGAGTGAGTGATGTGGGGATGCAAGACAAATAAAGTAAACCACATTTATTAAATTATATTGAGTTTTGAGGGATGGGGTATTATAAATGTGGATGCTGCATACATTGGTTAACATATTTTCGGGAAGTAAATGAAACAGAAACCATAGACAAAATTTCAAACTTCATGATTAATTTTTCTTTTTACTTTTTTCAGTCATAAAAATGCAATCATAAAAATAGTTTACAAATAATAATTAAAAGGATTAAAAGGACCCCAAAACATAAAAATTAATCAAATAACTAGTAAGATCCATGCATATTAAAACATCAGAATAATTAAATTTAGACACATAACCAGCTACGAAACAATAAGAAATGTCAATTTGCATAGAAGCGATGACACACAAAATTTGATATAAAAGATGCCACACATATATACAAAAGGCTATCATTGATTAAAAAGAAAGGTTTTCAGTTTTGTTTTAAAAACGTCAAAAATCGGCCCTCTTTTACGATTAATTTAATACCATGGGGTCACATACAATGTACACTGTAGCCCTAATGTCAATCGTATTTCGTGCGATACTTAATGTGTTGACAATGATTAGAGCATGTACGTCCATGATTAGAGCTATCTTTTTCGTATATTATTAATTCTCAAAAATGCTCAAATTCAGGACATAAGATAAAACAATCTATGTTTAAATCGGCTGATGAAATAAGAAAAAAAATCCTCATTTTTGATATGACCTAAGTAATGATCTACATAAAGTAAACATTATTGCGCTAATGATTACTGTCCGGCGATATCAGAAGAGTTCAAAAATAGTAATTAATTGTGCGCAAGATCATGCTATTTAATAGTCGAAAGGATAAATGTTTACATTGATATAAAACAATCAAATTCGAAGTGAAACTTGTGGCAAAACAGTGATATCGATCTTCGTCATGCACTACGCGTCGCCCATTGTAAGCTCTCAAGTGGTACTTGATGGTCGTAAATAATCAATTCCCGACATGAAAGAAAATCTCAAGTGGTCATAATTGGTTCGATAACGGATTTCTCGGTGGAATCCTCAAAGGTGGTGAGGATTCGTATCAAGTCGTACAGCAAAAACTTCTTCTCGAATCCCGTAGATTTTTTTTCGTGCCCGTTAGGCCAAAGGGATTTGACAAAGGGATTTCCCTTTCACAAAAGGGGTTTGTTTGGACGCTTCGCCTAATGGATTAATATTGAAAACACATTCATCAGAGTTGTCATATTTTGTGGCTACCTCATCTTTCTTATTTGCCTCTTTCTTCATTATCAACGCCACTGTAACAGCGCGTATATCATTAGTGGTGACGTCAGCATGTATTTTGTACCTTGGATGATCTTCAAGGACGCTCATTCCATTCTTGAACTCTAAGAACCATTTCGTTGCTGTTGAATACCAAGGACTTCATTACCATTTACAACAACTCTACATTGTTAAAGTTTATTTGAGTTTTCACCACCGTCGGGGGTAATTTCCATGATGACCCTGTATTCACTTCTGGTAGTACCTGTGAATTCATGGGGGTAGGCTTCCTCTGAAGAGTGTCCTGCCCATATACAGTGATGCAAAAATATAATATGTTTGCAGTAATGTTTTGAATGAACAAGCTCTCAAATGAGACCAAATCCAATACCGTGCGACAAAGTAGCATACCGAGTTCTACGAACTTTTTGACCGGCCCTCGTAATATAGACACTTCAATAAGTTAATAGCACAAAATGATACAATCGTGAAAAATCGTAAAATCCATATAGCTAACAAACCTATCCACGGAAAGCAAAAAATATCAAGGTAATACGAGGGTGGAAAAACACTACAGAATAGGCAACATACAGAGGACAAAAACCATTAGGCCCAGAAGTAGGTCATGTTTGATTTGTAGTGTTTGAAATAGACCCAGGAGTATTAAACCTGCATTGATAGGCCTATAAATGGAATACTAGTAATTTTTGATGTGTGGAATAACTATGTGGGTGGAGAATATCGGTAATTATTGGTTGGCATAAATACCACCAATGATTAACTGGGAAATACCGTGAAACACGTTTAAAGCTGATGATGATCTTCATTTACATCAAGTTTCATGACAATTACTTTGATATGGCCTTGATGTTTTGGCGCTTAATGTGTGCACCACGTTTTTATCCGACAAAATATACACAGTTTACCTCAAAATAACTTTCAAACGATTATAAAATGTTTTGACAATCTAATAATATATACTCAGTAGTCGACTTCGGGTGACGTTGGCATGACCTTTAACAGTTTTGGCGCTCAATTGTGATCACATCCATCAAGTTTCATGACAATCTTACAAGCTATATTTAGTTGACCACGAATGACCTTGACATGACCTTGAGCCCTTTCTGCCGTTTACCAATAATTAGTATACTGCACCTTTTTAGTTAAATAGCCAAAACTGAAAAAAAAAAACACCAAATGGCTCCTGCCATTTTTTTTAAATATGTATTATTCGCAATGTATAGTTGCATTATAATCCAAAGGACTGATTACTCAATCCAATCTTGTATTTTATTTGTAAACGAAGTGTGTGCTTAATATTTTAATTATTTCATTGATGATTTTTACATACTTTTCATCCATAAACATTCACAGGAAAATAAGAGATTGAAAGAAAAAAAAGTTAAAATTATTCGGATGTGGGGGTGGTCTCGAAAAATTGCTTATTATGTTGTCATGTATAGTGGGTTTCTTTTTTCAAAATAAAGAAGCTTACTTACATTTGTATCTCCAATGAGGGCTTTGACAACACTGTTTTCTGCAGAGGAAATAATGCTCGCAAGATGGGCTCCATACTGACTGATGCAGTACTTTTCAGCAGCATACCGTATTTTAAGAACTTTATCATAATTGTAGCAATTTCCATTCCATTCAAGAGAACAAACACCTGAAATGTAGAAGAAAGGAAGTCCATCGTACGAAGTTTTTTTTTTTTTGTAAGACTTTTCGATCTGGTTAGTAGCTATTAGCATGATTATGTAAAGGGCAAGGGTGCTTTGGTGGTACAGGCTTTAACTTATGTTCAACACCAAAATCAAAATAGTACCATCATCTTGGGCATGTACATTGACATAAATTCACTCTTTTTGGAGAAATTGTCCATTAAACTTTGGCTTGCAATTTGAAGGAATTTGTACTTTCACTTGTCACTTGGAAAATTGTCACTTTTTAACGTGTCAACAAGCTTACAAACTGAAAACAATGATCCATGACAATTCTGTCACATCTAGCCTAAAGGTTGATATATTAGTTGATTAAGTCGTTTGGCCAGAAACAAGTACACCCGTGATGTACCGTTACATTGACCAAGACATCGTTTTTATTGTTGAAATGGCATATGTTTAGATTTTTTTTTTTTTTTTCACCAAAAAAACTACCCAAAACAACAAAGGACTGTTGTCATGGTCACCAACGTCTGCTGATTTTTATTAAAATACTTTTTCTTACATCTTGGTCTATCACCTGGCCAAGAAAATCCACGGGGGTCGTGTCCATGAGTGTGAGGACGTAGAAAATAAGTTCTCTTAATAATACATGTATATTTATATGGATAAAGACTGTGACAATCACCTTAAAAGCATTATGTAACATACAATATAATGGCGAAGAAGTTGGGTATTCTCTACCGATATTGAATATAATGAAATAATCATCTATCGCTGTAGTAAATGTAGATATCTGTTGCAAATAGTTGTACTGATAATTTAACCAAATTTAACTCCTGTTGTACTCACTTATGTTACAGTGGTTCCCTTCCCAGCCAGGAGCACACATGCACTCATATTGATTGTGTTGATCAACACAGGTCCCAGAATTCAAACAAGGATTGCTTGTACAATCATCTGTGTCTGAAATACAAATAATGAACACAATCAACAATATCTCTAATCCATTTCGAATTTTCTCTACCAATTTTTAATAATGTATCTACATATACGCAAAATGCGTTTTGGTATTGCTGGGAAATGTCGCCTTTTGATTAAGAGAAACAAACAAAAGCAATATCAGGACCCTGACAGCAAGTTCAGAAGTATCCCAGCAAACACAAAAACGTTTTTAAAACGTTTTAAATAAGTTATATTTTGGGTTTTGGTTTAGGTAAAAACGTTTTAATAACATTAAAATGTCGGGTTATATAAAGGTCATGAAATCGTTTTAAAACGTTTTGTATGAAAACACACTGCAACAATAGTTTTAAAATGTTTTCGAAATGTCATTGTAAACTATTTCTGCAAACATTTTTGGCCAAATATTTTGTCAACACTTAAATAACATTATGTTAAAATATTTGCACCCAGCAAACACAGAAATGTTCTTAAAATGTTTTTTAAAAACGTTTTAATAACATTTAAATGTCGGGTTATATAAAGGTCGTGAAAACATTTTAAAAACGTTATTGTAAATATTTTGGGCAAACATGTTTTGCAAAATATTTTTCAACCCCAAAATAACATTCTGTTTAGAATGATTTGTACCAAGTTTTCAAAATGTTTTTGAATGTTATTAAAACGTTTTATACCCTTTATATAACCCGACATTTAAATGTTTTCTGTAAAACATTTGTGTTTGTTGTGCAGTAAATTACCAACACATGTTATTTAATGTTATGAAAACGTTTTATACCATTAATGTACCCTTTATATAACCCGACATTTAAACGTTTTCTGACAACCTTTTATAACCTATTGCGAATGATGTCGAAAACGTTTTGTGTTTGCTGGGATGTTACTGCGTGGAAGCGGCCATTGACTCTGTCATCGCGTGTCAAGGAACTACCGGTCGCGTACGGCGCACTTGAATTCGCCCTATACGCGTTATTGATCGCGTAGGACGCTTGTGCTGGCGACGCGTTTGTTAGCAACCCGGCGACCCCACGCGTTGCCGTTAGCACCCCAGGGCAGCTCCCATGCATGTGTCAAATGTGTGATTCTCGGGATTTTTTTCACGCTCTGTAGCGTGCAAATTTGGCTGGTCCGATTTTTACAGTGGGGGACTTGGCAATATAACCCATACCGTTGTGCTAAATGATGTAGGTTTTAGATCCTCTCTCTTGTTTAAAAATAAAATGAATCCTAGATTTGACAGAAAGTTTAACCTACTGTCATATTAATTTTATTGAGATTTGAGTTAATACAAAGTGAAAAGGTCACACCGTCGGACATTATCATAATGGCCAATTTAATAATGTCATGAAAACAAGGTAATTCAAAAATAACCATGGACATACCTTGGTTCTACATACATAAACACTGTCTTTTAATATCGTACGGAAGTTTACATGAGAGGCACCTTCAGACCCACTCTGAGATTAATTTAATAGTATTATAATATAAGGAGCAGTATTATGACAAACACCTAAAGGCACAACTTTAATTGGGTAATATGCAATACAATCGCAAGCAAAGTGAGTCTTTTCTACTGCTATTGATTATGATGTTAATGAAATATATATCTACTGCAAATATCTGTACTGATAAAGTAGTTATTTTGCCAAGAGAAAATTGAACCAAGTTACACTCTGTACCATTTCTTCACCCTGATGTGGCAGTGACGTCAGTGCGCATTTCATTTGGCGCAGCTACAAATCACTAGTGTTCACTCAAGCACACGCGCTTAAAGACACCGCATTGATGCGCACGCAAAACAGCTGTCTTAACGCTTTGACGTCACTGCCACATCAAGATTAAAAATAGTTATACTCACTTAGGCTACAGTTCTTTCCTTCCCAACCAGGAGCACACATACATTCATATTGATTAAGTTGATCAACACAGATCCCAGAATTCAAACAAGGGTTACTTGCACACTCATCTGTGTCTGAAATACAAACAATTAAATACATTCAGCAATATCTCTAACCCATGTCCAATATTGTCTGTACCAAAATAGATTTTTTTCAGGTTAGTAGTCAAGCTCTTTATAATAATTGTTTTCTTGTTTTGTTTTTTTTTTCATCAGAATTAGAGACGTTATAGCCTCGGTTTGAGGTGTTAGGGCGCTAAGATTTTTTTTTGTTTGGCTTCTTGATTTTTTATTTTTTTTCATTTTTTTTTTTTGCTTCTTGATTTTTTTTTTTCATTTTTTTTTTTGCTTCGATTTTTTTTTATTCTGATCTCTGTAATTGTCCACCTACCTCTGATCTATAAAGTATATACAATCGCCATTGGTCCTGCTTGTCGTGATTTAAACATGCAGGTATGTGACTACAATAATAGAGAAAATTGCTGATCCCAATTTTCATCACTTAACTGCTCTCAACTACAAGCAGTTCTCAATATATTACAGGCTCCAGACAGCCAGAAAGATCACTAACGGAGCCAGTGAGAAGCAAAAAAAAAAAAAAAAAAAAAACTATCCTAGCGCCCTAACGCCTCGAACCGAGGCTAGAGACGTTCTTTATATAATTTATCTGCGATCAAAATGGGTTTTGTTATTGCTTGGAAATGACGGGTTTTTTTTGATACAGAGGAACGAACAAAGACAACTTGTGCTAAATTGTAACGTAGGTTTTAGATCTACTATCTTGTTCAAAAGTAAACTGAATCATCGATTTGACAGAAATTTTGACCTGCTGTCATATTCATTGAGTAAATAAAATACAAAATGGAAAGGTCACAGTCACACATTCGGACATATCATAATGGCCAATTTGTTAATATCTTAAAAACAACGTAATTCAAAATGATTACGGACACACCTTGGTTTAACATACATTGAGACTTTTACATTCTTACGGAAGCTTAATAGAGAAACACTTTTCTAAAGCAAGGCTACTATGATATTATTTCAATATCTCAAAAACATACATACAATTGGGAAATAAACAATCGAATATCAAACGAAGCTGTGTATTTTCTACTGATATTGATACTGATGAAGTAGTTATATATCGCTGATACTCTCTGGTTGATGGAATAAATATCTACTGCAAATAGTTCTACTGATAAAGTAGTTACATCGCCAAGAGAAAATTGAACCAAGTTATTTATTAATTGTACTCACTTTGTTGTCACAGTTGCTCCCTCCAACCAGAAGCGCGCACACACTCGTTTTTGATTTTCATCATGTATATATAATAACTCTTTTAAGTAAAGTTTTGTTATGCTATTGATTCAGTATATTCATACATATTTACCTGAAGATTTGTTTCTTCATTGACAGTTATTTTAAATTATTTAGGAATTTTAAAGTTACCTTACCGTTTGTTGTGTTATCCGTCAGTCCAAAAAATACTCCAACTCCTACTGCTCCAGCAGCAAGAAGGAAAACAAGAACACCAATGATAATTATGACACACCGGTTACAACGTCGGCCGTCTTTGCTACTTGCTGTTGATTACAAAAATGTATTCAGAAATAAATAGTGAAATATATAGATTTCAAGCAATTCTTGGCAGAGCAAAGGTTATCTTATTCCGATACCATGGTTTCGCCCGTTTATTTGTATGTTTGTTCGTTTTCTTTTATCATCGTCTAAAGGTCCGCTGCATCTGCGCTGCATTGAGTTGCAGTGCACGCATTGCAGTTTCTTCCAAAATACTGCATTGCAGTATAGCAATAAAGTTGACAACGATTTGCACAAAAACATCTAAATATCAGTAACGCAACGCAGATGCAGTGAAGCATGAACGGATATTTACTGAGGTAAATCTGTTAAACTAACTACGAAGGGAAGGGTTGTTGCATTCCCTTATGGATTTTCTATATTAAGGGGAAGAGGGTACTCAGATATACGCTATCCTTTAATCAGAACCCATAATATCCATGGCGGAAACAAGACCAAATAGATCATTTTCGGCCGAAAATGGTGCAAATGGATAAAATCCCGTATGGTAACATTTCTTTGCACTCAATGAACAACTACGCAGTTTTTCACAGCTACGAGACAATATGCAGCAGCAACAAACAAGGTTTTTTATCGTCTAAAACCAGAAATATCATATTATTTTTACAATTTTACAGGCGCAAAATGTTTTTTTTACACTAGGATGCAATTATTTTACCACTCAGATAAAGTATTTTGAGTTGAGGGTTTATAAGAGTATCGTTTTGGTATAGAATATGTTGCTGCAATATGTTGCTGCATTTGTTTATGTATCTTTGTGTATTGGATCCATAAACCCCGAAACATACAGTTTCGAAACTTTGGAAACCTCCATTATTAAAACACGTCAAAACTTTGTCATTCTTTCAGGCTTTCGTCGAATATGCTGGGACATGGATAATCGTACCATATAGAATATGGAAGACCAACGTCTCAGCTACAAAGTGGATCATATTGTGTCACTCCCCGCTGTTTGGTTCTATAGACAAGTTTTTCATTATTAATTAAATTAGAACAACGAGGGCACTATTTATTTTCAGCCTAAATTGCATATTGACAAGTGGTAAAGATATGTAAACTGTCCATTATTTTATTAAATGAAAAAAACAAAAACAATCGCCAATGAGATGAAGAATAAAAAAAACCCAAGTGAACAACGACAATAAAATTAATGTTTTATTAAAATAATTGTCTCTCTCAATTTTTAAAATAAAATATAAAAAATTTGTGAATAAATTGACAAATATTTCGATAAACCCTAACGCCCCAGCTGTTTTTTGGCGAGGGGGAAGACAAGAAGGAAGTAAGATAGAAAGAAAGAAGAAGAAGAGAAAACTTTTTTTCTCGGGTGAGGTTTTGAACCCCGACCCCTCGAGTGCCACACCCATGCACGGGGCTACCTTGCCACGGGGTCCTAGCTTGGAAGGCACAGCTTTCCGTGGTTATATAACTGTTCGCATGATGACGCAATCGCATCACGTGGGATAACCGCGCGTGCATATACTTTATGAAATTAGGTTTTTTGGTTCGGTTAGGGTTAATATTTCAATGGGAAAAAATTAGAGCCATAAATAACGCATAAATATCAAGTAGCATGAATTTGATAACTTATATTCATTAGCCGAGAATAATGTTGACAAGTACATAGTGTTTTGCATTTCCGACTAAATATAGATGCTGCATCCAAACAGCGATGCACTGTGGTTCTTCCTGATTGTCTCAAGTCAAAACACTTCTGGGACAAGATCCGCTGCAGCCTGCCTTAAAGCAAACTTCCAATGGGTTCTGGAAGGTTGGGGAAAATATTTGCCTACTAAATGAGTAAAAGATACTTTGCCCACTATCACTTAAACAAAACAAAACAAAAAACCATGAGGCACCTGTATTTGTGGTATTTGGGGCATCAGAGCGTGGTGGCAAGTAACCATCTTCTACGTGTTCTTGGGCGGGATATCCAGTTTGCAGGTAGTTATGTTGAAGAGCAATCTCCTCGGTACCTGTGAAAAGACATTATTTTGTAATGAAATATCGTTCTATGCCAATGACCATGAATTATGCTATTTATGCAGTTATCTATGCCTGTGTAAATGAGCATAGCTCATTAACCAAAGTAGCCTCAGGGCTCATACTTGGTACAATGATGGACCATGGCCCCTACATATTTCCTGGATTAGCCTCGACATTAGAGGTCAAAGGTCAAGGTCATTCCTGTATAGGTTGTTAAATTGTCATCCACCTTGGTGGGTGTGATCATAATCGAGTGCCAAAAATGATCACGGTCATGTTAAGGACATCCGTCTATAGGTTGTTGGATTGTCATCACACTTGGTAGATATAATAGTGCCGTAAATTGTTATGGTCATGTCAAGGTCATCCGAGTAGAGATTGTTGGATTGTCTTTAAACTTGATGGATGTGATCACCATCGAGTGCAAAAAATTGTCAAGAACATGTCAAGGTCATCCGAGTATAGGTTGTTGGATTGTCATCAACCTTGAGGCATGTGATCATTATTGAGTGCCAAAAATGACCAAGGTCATGTCAAGGTAATCCGATTATACGTTAATGGATTTTCATCAAACTTGGTGGATGTGATCAAAATCGAGTGCCGAAAACGGTCAAGGTCATTTCAAGGTCGTCCGAGTTGAGATTGTTGGAATGTCATCAAACTATTGAGTACCAAAAATGGATCACCATCAACTGCCAAAAATGGTCAGGGTCATCCAAGTGTAGGTTGTTGAATTGTCATCAACCTTGGTGGATTTGATCACTATTGGGTGACAAAAATGTCAAGGTCATGTCAAGGTCACCTGAGTTAATCGATTGTCATCAAACTTGATTTATGTGATCACCATCGAGTGCCAAAAATGGTCAAGGGCAGTTAAGAATAAATTTATGGATTGTCATCAAACTTGGTGGATGTAATCACCATTGAGTGCCGAAAATGATCAAGGTCATGTCAAGGTTATCGTGACTGCATTCTGACTAGCTCAAGAACCGAAGTAGCCTCAGGGCCCATACTTGATACAATGATGGGCCCTAGAAATTTCCTGAGATAGCCTTGCCTCCAGAGGTCAAAGGTCAAGGTCATGTCAAGTTCATTCAACAATCTATTGTAGATAGTTGGATTGTCATTGAACTTGATGGATGTGGTCACCATCGAGTTCCAAAAGTGGTCAAGGTCATGTCAATGTCATCCGAATATTGATTGTTGGATTACCATCAAATGCACCCTCGAGTGTCAAAAAAAGGTTATGTCAAGGTTATCCGAATATAGTTTGATTGCCATCGAACTTGTTTGATGTCATCACCATCGAGTGCCGACAATGGTCAAGGTCAAGTCATTGTCCGGGGGGCCACTCAGCTACATTTGTGTACACATGCGTGAACAAAAAAACGCGTAAAAAGGTGTCTTTTTTTTCGACCAACGCGTAACGCGCGTTCCGTGTTTAGGGGTCTAAAACGCCGTTTTTCAACAAAAAGGGGTGCTTTTTTGTAACCAGCAAAACGTGTTAAGGGGGTAAATTTTCGGAAATTCTAGGAAATAAGTAGTACCAGATTTGAACACTTGTCGATCCCCTCGCAAATTTTCCCAATTAAGAATTAGCATCGTACCAATCGTTATGATAATACAGCGCCCCGTCCCGGCCCTCCATGTATGCTATACCCAGTACAGTGTATTGATGACCGTCCCCCATACTAGCTATAGCGTTCATTTCTGCATGAAACGAGATGAATTTTCCACCCATTGCCTCCACCACATGCTCGATCTTTCTCGATCGTTTTTATTCGGTCGACGAAGTAAGAACTCCAATGTCTTTCAACTTCATCTACTTCTCTCATGGTACTTAAAGTTATTGCACTACTACTAGCTTTTTTATCTTTGATACAAATTCCAGGGTATGACTTTTTTTCAAAAGGAGGATTGATGATTACTGTGTATAAAAGCCATTTGGAAGTTCATAGTTTGATATATTGCTTTCTATTTGAAAAAAATTCTTACCTGATGAATTTTAAAAGAATGTGTACATTGCAATCCCTTTTTTAGCCATTGTGACCATCGCCATTAAAGTGTATTGTTGATATTAATAAAAAAAACCTGCTAAGGGGTCCAATTTTGACCAGAACCTGTTTACAGGGTACCTTTTTTGGGGAAAGCGCGCTAAAACCGGTTAAGGGGTGATTTTGAAAACAGGGTAGAACCTGTTTAGGGGTGTTTTAAAACCGTTGTTCACGCATGTGTACACCAATATAGCTGAGTGGCCCCCCGGGAGTCATTGTCATCCGAGTGTAGATTGTTGAATTGTCATCAAACTTGGTGGATATGTTGGATTTCCATCAATCTTGGTTGATGTGATAACCATCGAGGGCCGAAATTGGGCAGGTCAAACTTGGTGAAATTTGAACCAACGTTAAAATAACTTGCATATACAACGTTCTTCTTCTTCTTCTTCTTCTTCTTCTTCTTTTTCTTCTTCTTCTTCTTCTTCCTCTTCCTCCTCTGCTTCTTCTTCTTCCTCTTCTTCTTATTGTGTATCTATCATCATTGTTCATTTATTAGTGATTTATATTTGTACCTTTACCAGATTCGTCCTGGCGATTAGCCGGAATAGCAATCATTGTTTCGTATTCTTGGCTTTCCATAGGCTCATTCAATGCTAAGAAATAATGGATTATAAATAATAAAAATAAGAAAAAGCATGGGCAAACCGAGGGTTAATCAAGCAAGAGACTCTTTGCACACCTTTGTGGGCACCCTTTAATGAAAGTACTGAAATGCTTAGGCACAAATCCACACCATAAATCATTTAGTTTCATATGTTGCCATTTCATCACTTAAAAAAAAAAAAAAAAACCAACAACATGAGGTACCTGTATTTGTGGTGTTTGTGGCATCAGAGCGTGGTGGCAAGTAACCATCTTGTATGGGTTCTTGGGCGGGATATCCAGTTTGCAGGTATTTATGTTGGAGAGCAATCTCCTCGGTACCTGTGAAAAGACATTATTTTCCATTAAACTATCGTTCTATGCCAATGACTATGAAGTATGCTATAGACAGTTATCTATTCCTGTGTAACAGGGCATAGATATTCTGCTTATGCTCCTTAGTTATCTATGCCTGTGTAACAGGGCATACATATTCTGCTTATGCTTTTGCTCTTTAGTCTTCACCATCTTCGTCTCCTTATCTATGTCTGTGTAACAGGGCATAGGTATTATGCTTATGCTTATTAGTCTTCTCCTTCTTATTCTCCTTCGCCTTCTCCTTCTTCTTCTGACGACTCTTCTTTATTTGCCTCTAGCTCAAGAACCAAAGTAGCCTCAGGGCCAATACTTGATACAATGATGGTCCATGACCCATAGAAATATACTGTCATCCCTGTATAGATTGTTGGATCAACCTTTGTGGATGTGATCATAATCGAGTGCCAAAAATCGTCACGGTCATCAAACTTGTTAAATATGATTACCACTGAGTACCGAAAATGGTCAAGGTCATGTTAAGGTCGTCCGAGTAGATATTGTTGGATTGTCATCAAATTTGGCTGATTTGGTCACTATTGAGTGAAAAAAAAATAGGGTTCTGAAAGCATAATAAAATTGGAAGGGATTTATTGGTCTCGCTGTGAGTTTTAAAATATTTGACTCGACAACTAGTACGTCTCGTCCAATATTTTCAAACTCATAGCGAGACCAATTATATAAATGTGTGTATTGGGTGAAAAAAAATAAATTTCATATCAATTTTGGGCGCCCGTTGATCATCATTCCATTTACAGATTCCATGGTCAAAATGTAAAACTTTTACTGTTTGAACATTCACCATATAATGAGTCTTGCCAAATCTCATTGGCAACATGAATTAAATTTCGAACGTTTCGTATTCATTCCATCTCACTCTTTTGGAGAAACTCACTTGTCCCAGAGTATTGTTAAGCGCAATAGGGACTTTTCGAACTGGATGGCGTAATATGTACCCGAAATATCTGAGCTAACTATCGCTATAGCTCATCTCTTTCAATTTGCCAAAAAATCGTTAATGATTGCTGTAGATGTTCACAGCAGTCAAGTCATTGGAAACTCCACGGTGTTTTGTCTGAGTATAATACCAATCATTATACCATGAAGTAATGCATATTATTTATATGACCAACCTGTGTGTGTCGTGCTGTTAAAGTCACGTGAAACGTTTATGTAGCCATGGTTGCCAGTTTGCAGATATGAATGTTGTATAGCAATCTCCTCATTGCTAACACGAGGGGGCTGACTACTAGCCATGTGTATTTCGAGTTGTAACTTCGAGCACCTGAGTAAAAACAAGTACAGAAAGTTTAAGATTCCAATGCTTTGGATAAATTTTATAATTTAAGCAACGAGGCAAGATTTTTTTTGCACTAGCTGTTGGCCAGGAGGATGGGGGAAGTTTTTTAAAACTTCCTTCCCCCCCCCCCTTGAAGTCTAATGGTGCGTCTCTTATACAACGAGCCCGGTACAACGAGGTGACGTTATCAATTTTCGCTTCATTTGTTGTACATTTTGAACGTTAGAATTCCCAATTTTGCGAGGAATTTCAAAAATAGTAAATGCCTTCAATTAACCTAAGGGGTGGTGCAATAATTATGTGTACCCGGGGGGGTGAATTCTCAAAATGGTCTGCCAAAAATCGCTTGCCCCCCCCAAAAAACCTTTGCCCCCCTTTGGCCGTGCCAAAAAACCTTTGCCCCCCCTTTTGACGTGCCAAAAATTTTTTGCCCCCCCCCCCCCTTACACATGCAAGATTTTGGGGAACCCGAATTTAAAACCTTAAATTGTCTTAACATATAATGGATCGCAGCGAGCAGGAAATTTTGCATATTTGAAAGTGTTCGTAACGTTTTCCTACGCCTTTTAGGGCGTTGTATAGAAACAGTGCCCAAAATATCTGTGCCAAAAATTGCTTGCCCCCCTTTCGACCTGCCAAAAATTGCTTGACCCCCCTTTCGACCTGCCAAAAATGCTTGCCCCCCCTTTTGGCCTGCCAAAAATCCTTGCCCCCCCTATAATTCACCCCCCGGGGGTACACATAATTATTGCACCACCCCTAACAAGCTGCCCTAATTTAAGTTCAATATACCACACTCACTAGTGGAAAATTCAAAATGAGAATTCTTTCAAAACGATGAGAATTGGACAAAAGTATAAGAATTTAAAACTTTCTCATTCATATAAAATTTTCTCATCCAAATGAATGAGAAATATTAATTACCGTGTCAACAACCTGTCACAAGTGGTTAATTTTCTCATTTAAAACAATGTAACAGGTGGTTGACACGTTAATTGGTATTTCTCATTCATTTGAATGAGACATTTTTATATGAATGAGAAAATTTTAAATTCTCATACTTTTGTCCAATTCTCATCGTTTTGAAAGAATTCTCATTTTGAATTTTCTACTAGTGACTATTGTATGTCACCGACAACACAAAACAAGTAATGAGGAAGTATGTGGTTTTTTCGCCCTTGGTATACACATGGTAATGATATCAGGGGGTCTGAATAGGTGACTTGCCTTCTCGTCATCCGTACAAAAACACTGAAAAGTACATCACACCCTATCACCATCGTCTCAGGAAATATCTCTTCAAATTACAGTTAAAAGTAACGCAGCTGTTTTAAATACGCCTAATTCACAATGTTTTAACAAAGAAAGAAGGTTGATTTATTTTGGGAATACCCATGATTTTTTTTGCCTGGGTGCCTACACCTTTAAAACATGTATATACTATATTAACCAAACATCCCAAACAGTGCAAAGTACTCTTTAGACGAACAATTTACTTTTTTTAATAGTTTTAATGGACTTCAACTTTTGATCCCTGTACAAAAAGCAAAACCTTTTAAGCCCAATATAATTCTTAACTAAAGTCTTCACAAAAAGACGTTATTGTCTATTACTACTAAATTGTATTCACATAATTTTAACATAGAAAGACGAATAATTTATTTACACGCATTTTGATACCCCATTCGTTTAATGTTATTCAATATTAACAGCACATAAATCGTGTTTTTCTTTTAAAATGCCTTCAAAAGACGCCTAAAATAATACGCTTAAACTTAGACGTCCAAGATCTTAAACAAGATACAATCTTGGACGTCTAAGAATTTCGCGGTAGACTTAAATTGACGAATCACAGAGCCAGAAATTGCAAACAGGTAATCATCTTAAGCGTATTCTATCCAATTACTTGCCAATTAAATCTTTGACACCTTACATTTTATGCGCCTAAGATTTCTTGGACGTCTAAGATTGACCATTCACCGTGACCTATTAGAGTAATGGACGGTAACGGGATTCGTCTCAAATGTACGATGGACGCTATTTTGACTGGCTGTGTTATTTGGAGACACCCCATTAAAATATATTATTGAAGTACATGTAGCTGCCCTTTACAAGATCAGAGAAAACGGATTAGATCACTTATGTACCGATATTGTGAAAGTGTTCACAAATTAGTGTAGATATAATAGAAATCTCTTGATGAAGGTGGAAGCTCTATAGTCCGACGGTTCTTTATTCCGACGGTTCTTTAGTCCGAAGGTTCTTTAATCCGACGGTTCTTTATTACGAAGGTTCTTTATTCCGATGGTTCTTTATTTCGAAGGTTCTATAGTCCGAATTTTAAAAACGGTTCTTTAGTCCGAATATGAAAATAGGCTCTATAGTCCGAATTTAAAAAAAGGTTCTATAGTCCGAATATGGAAATAGGCTCTATAGTCCGAATTTAAGAAAAAGGTTCTATAGTCCGAAATTGTCAAAGGGTTCTATAGTCCGAAACGGATACCGTGTTCTTAAGTCCGAATTGGTAAACAGGTTCTATAGTCCGAATTTAATTTTCATCATTTGTTTCAGTGTCAAATCATCAATTGTTAAATACAAATCCGCTGAAGTTCACATAGTTGCTTTTTCTGGATAGTTTACGTAGCATACATTGACGTTTATCTTCATTCTGGTGGTATTTTCTTCATTTTCATCTTTTGTTCATTCTATTATAATATTATTCTGTCTTTCATTGTTTTTTCTTTCTTTCGTATACCTTTGTCCTTTTTTCGAACCATTCTTCTTTTGTTCGTCGTTTAGTTTGTTTGCTTTTCATTCATTTGTTCATAAAATTCTTGATTTCGTTCGATTCTTTATCATTAGCTCTTTCTTAAAATCCCTTTCTCAGTTTTGTTTGTTCTATTATTCAAATTTCTTTATTAAATTCTTTCTTTTTTTCTCCTTGTTCTTTCTGTAATGTTCATTATTTTGTTCGTTATCTTTGTATTCAATGTTCTTTCATTTGGACTTCCTTTTAGTCATTATTCAGTTGTTTCATTTGTTCTTTCATTTATTTTCTTTCATTGTGTCTTTCCTTCTTTTGTTCTGTTTTTTTTTGTGTGTTTTTTTTGTACTTCTTCAGGTTTCTTTATATTTTTGTTCCATTCATTATTTTTCTTTTCGTTTCTGAGGATGTAAAATATGTCAACATTTTTGAAGCAAATATCGTATTTTTAGGATCTTTGTTTACAGTAAGCTGGGGGTATCAGGCGCGTACGCAGCATTTGTTTTTGATGACGGGGGGGCTAAAAATAGCGTCATCCCGTTTACCATAAACTCTGCTATTATCTAGCTAGAGGGCGCAGTAAATGTTAATGTTATAACAAATTCGGACTATAGAGCCTTTTACCGATTCGGACTAAAGAACACGGTATCCGTTTCGGACTATAGAACCCTTTTGCAATTTCGGACTATAGAACCCTTTTTTAAATTCGGACTATAGAGCCTATTTTCATATTCGGACTAGAGAACCGTTTTTAAAATTCGGATTAAAGAACCTCTTTTAATATTCGGATTAGGGATCCTTTTTTTTAAATCGGACTATAGAACCTTCGAAATAAAGAACCATCGGAATAAAGAACCTCTTTTTAATTTTTTTCGGACTAGAGAACCTCTTTTAAAATTTGGACTAGCGAATGCTATGAACACATGTTCGGACTAGCGAACCTTCGGACTAAAGAACCTTCGGATTATAGAAGCGTCGGATTATAGAGCAGTCCCCTACAAAGGAGTGCTCCAACCGTATGAACTTATACAATTTAACTTTTTGGCGTGGGCTTACCTTCCATGCAAGCAGACGCATCACTCGCCAGTCATGTAGACTAGATGTGAAAAACCCATATGTATTTAACTCTCACTCCAAAGGTGCCTTAACGATAAAATGTCAACACCACACCCACCCCACCCCCTCTTGTACCATTCTGCTTGGTCATCATGGCATATAACACATTCGGTCCCAAAAGCTAACCAAAATGGGTTGGCGAAATCTTTTAAATATCCTCAAAGTTGTCTGTTTATGTATGACCCAGTCGGCCCATACGCACACACGCTTGGGTCCGTAAAGATCCAAAGATCAGACAACTTCAAAATGAATAAGCCAGGCTGAGAAAGCCCACGAAAATATATGCTGGCCTGGAAGAAAGCAGGTCAATTTCAACAATCAAATAACATTTTGCTTTAATGGGTCGAGATATAAGAAATAGTCCATGCTTTTATCTTTATACTTTGTTCCTCCTATTCTGCTCTCTTTCTCTTTTCTCTTTGTTTCTCTTCCATATTTCTTTCTCCTTTTCCCATTTTTGCTCAACTGATATGATAATACCAAATAAGCAAAAACGAATTGGCTTACAGCCACGCTAAGGCTACCTTAGTTATATGGTCGAATCCAACCAAAAGTGTCCACGGGCCAAAAATAAAAGTCCGAAATAAAAATGTCTCCACAATTTTTTCCTTTTGCCCATTGATTGATGACATATTGGCCTTATAGGAACCAAAAGTGCCATTACTAATCTTGAAAAATAAATCCAGGACGTGTGATAGTAAATGTTATATCAAAACCCAATGTTACCTACGAATACCACTAGGATGCTTTCACTATCGCAATACTAATCAACCTAAAACAAATGGAATATTCCCATTAACGCTTTTTTCGTGTAATGTAGACCACAGGGTGTCAGGAAAATGCTAGCTCAACCAGAAAATATTTGTTTTTATTTTTATAACGCGATCAATATGATCTTAGTCAATTTATGCTAGTTTATTTTGAAAATGAAGTTTAGGTCAGTTTCTGTATTTTATTTATCAAATGAGTATGAATCAATTTACACATTGTATAAGAACGAGTATGATATATGTTTTCAAGAATATTAGGAATTATACGCATACACCTAACGCTTTATACAATGAAAAGGTGAAGAAACCCGGGTATTCGTAGGTAACATGAGCGATTTAACAATATCTATATTGAGTTTATAGGTTTAAATTTTGCTATTATGGTAATGAATTAATAAAATGGTAGTTTTTAGATCTCTTTCAGATGGTACGTCCAAATGAATAAATGCTATTACCTTAGATCAAAAATTTTTGATGCTTTTAGCAAGATTTTGACCACTTCATTTTGATATACAAGTAGTTAATCAGCAATTTTACATAATAAATAATTGTTGAATGAATCCTTATATGGGTAATAATAGTGTCCTGGGGTACCGCTTAAAGTTTTTGACAATTAATTTCCATTGGTAGGGACACTTCATTACACAAGTCATGTATTATGCTGTATTCGTAAGTAACATTTCAGTATTTGTAGGTAAGAATTCGACTTTTGGTGGATATCGCAATCAAAACTTCATTTTATAAAGCACTTTGAATGTATTATTTTCTTTATGCGCGTTTATTGATACTTTAGACCCTATCATGTATTAATAATGTCGGTTCACAGCGGTTGAAAGAGGATTGAAGTAAGAAATATTGCTTAATTGCACACAAATCACTTAAAACCGTTATTGCAGACTTGTGAAGTCCATCTTGGAGTCAGTTACGTCTTGTGGCCTTTCGTTTGAGGGCAACTACAATTAGCTTTATACCAGGGTCCATCAATGTGTTGTCTAGATCATGAGACAATGAGAACAGTCGTTTTTTCCATGGTATTCGTAGGTAACCTTAGCGAAAACGTCAAAAGTTACCTTTGAATAAATCAATTTGGACACAAATTACTCAGAAACCAGAAGGTCGGTAAACATTTAAAATGAATCACACATGACAGTTGACAAATCCAAGTATTTATCCCCTTCTAATTTTCTTTGAATCTGATTTTTCTTTCAAATGAGCAGACCGTCGTCTATTTCAGTACATATTTTTCACCAATTAAGCCGTATTCAGTTTTGCATGGTGGGCATGTATGTGAATTTGCAACTTTCATTGACATATGATTTGATAGCAAACATACAGGCCTTCGTTATGTACCAATATGGGCATTAGCATGAATGGCGGTGTTTCACAATACTGTCATGATGTCAAAGTGTATTCGTAGGTAACATTCGGTTACCGAAATTTACCTACGAATACTTGCTTTTATTGTTGATATCTCAGAAATATTTAAACGCAGGTTATTGAAACTTGGTAGAAATAAAGAGTGTATTACCCTGCACCTATTGCTTAACTATTGTTTACTATTCTCTCACTTTGTGGAAATGGCACAGCTTTTAACATGTATTCGGAGGTAATGCATATTTTTTACCAAACCTACCTTTGTGCCATTTAGAATTTCTGGCAGCTAAACACAATAATAAAGATGTCCGAATACAATGCATTTCAGTATTGGACATATCAAAGCTTGTATCAATTGCGCATTTATTAGTGATTTCCATTTTTAAAGATATATCTAGAGCTATGAAAAATTGTATTCGTAGGTAATGTAAAAAATACCACTCAAAAATTATCACAAAAAATTCATAATTATGTACAAATATGTGAAAAATTGAACAGGCAATCTTTGAATACACACCTTTCAGGAAATCAATTTAGATTCAATCCAATGACTTCTTTTCATAACTGATTTAGATGTTTTTAAAAATACTTTAAGAAATATTTTGAAAAAATGGGTAAAAATAGCATGTTTTGGGGTCTCTGTGTCTAAGTTTTGCACAGAAGGGGGGCTTATTATATATGGCGCGAAGCGTATGATCAAGGCGAATAAACACAATACAAAAACAAATGCCAATTGATTAATACTTTTAAGTTATGGCCCTGAACATGCCGTGTACACTTTTCGTTGGATTCGACCATATACTTGTAGACTATTAACAGTAACTGAGGGGATTTTTTTTTTAAATAAGCTCTCCGAAACTTGTGTTTGTGTTTTTATGTTACGTAAATATATAATGTTTACAAAAAAGATATAAAAGTAAAGACCATTTTTTACATATTTCGAACGCTGCTATCCAAATCATGACATAAAACAATAACCATCATAGTTATATTATTACGTTAACATTAATACAGTAGTATAGCAAAGATGTTTCACGAACCAGATTTAGAGTCCGCCCACGTGCATTTGCATCATCCACAGATCCTGGTGAAAAATATCCCTGTTTGGATGTCGTGCGCGCCAAGGTGTGGCAAATGCTGGAAGCTCAATTTTGCAATGATGTTTGTGTGCTGTGCCGGAAGTAGAATGTATTGGTTAGGCGCATGGTCAGTATGTATGTGTCTATATTATATCAAGTGTTATTTCTGTGTTGAAATGGGAATGAAAGTTGAAACATTTTGAATTTGCCCTCAACTTGATTTCAAAGCTCAAAAGCAATTCGAACACAAACATGACGACCGTGGATCAAACAACAATAATATTGGTATAAGCACGGGCAAGATTTGCAAGGTAACCCTTTAGACGAATGTCCTTGCAATAATTCATACGAGTACCTCAGTTATTCAATTACTATAAAACATTATTACAAAAACTCTACATTGCTCAGCAGGCAATTTGCGTTAAACTTAAACTTGAATACATAATGCATTCCGATAATTGAAGGATTCTTTAGCATTCTTCCTTTACCATTTAAAACTTTGACGGCAATGGAGGATCTGGCATCAAATACACCAGATCATGGTTAGGACAACATACTTTTTTGGAAACAAAATTCTTGAAGTATAGTAAATGCAGCACCTTTTGGCGACATACTAGGTTTATGGTACAAAAATGTTGCTATTTTGAAGCTAAACTGATGAAATATAGTGTAAAATGGGAAAAACAAATTCGTGTGAAGCGTGCCAAAAATTGCACTTTTGGGGTTAAAATGGGAAAAATGAGGTTAATTTGGTCACAAACCCATATTCAGGCGTCAACATGGGGGTGGGGGGTGGTTGTGGTTGTACGGCCCATCCCAGCAAAATATTGGGGACCCGCCCCCCCGGATCTACGCCTATGTCAACATAATCATTCCATTTGCAAGATGTTGTGCAAAATCCTTTTTTTTTTTTTTTTTTCAGCTGAATTTACAGCTGCTTCCCGCTTAAATTCCACCTTCGTGGGCATTGTTTGACGTATTTGAACATCATGTGTTGGTTAAACATATTAAAGCGACCCTGGAAACGTCGTCAACATTGTATGCTAATGGGTTACTTCATTTGGAATTTTCATTTCCGTCTTTCTGTGAATTGCTCTTGGCCAACAGGCAAGGCGAAAGTTAAAGAGTGTACACATGAACATGGTGAAACTGTTACGGAAGATATCGTTCTAAATTCATCCTGTTTTGTCCGCGACAACTGAAATTACAGCTGTATTTCCACTCAATACCACATACGTTGGCGGTATTTGAACATCATGTGCTTTTAGAAAATGTAAAACGTATTAAAGTGACACTCTAAATGTATGCTTAATTTGAAATGCTCACCCCTCTGTGACACATGTTCGAGTTTTCATTTTCCTGCTGCAGTAGTCTTCAACAGAGGGTGTGTAAGTTTCAAACGGAAGAGTTTATTCACCCCAATTGTGGCCAAAGTAGCCGGATGACCCTTAATTTAAATTAGTTTAAATGAAAGTTCATATCAGCGCGAATATTATTTCAGCAAATCGTAGGTGTAGATTTTTTTATAATTGAAATTATGTCTAAGCAACGTTCATTTTCCCATAAAAATTAGCACAAAGATGCGTTCTCTGCTTACCATATCTTACACGGGTGCTCTACTGTGCCGAGCAAAATAGTACTTTGCGGTCATAATTTTGTCTTGATGTTAAAACAATAAACTGAGGGACCAACAAAGGGCCCATGAGGTGTGCTAAGCAGGCTCTAAGGCGTGTGAGGATCCTGGTTAGTTAAGATGAAAGGGCTGCTGATCATCAGGCTAACTAGCAGAAACTTTATGCCCGAGCTACCAAGCTCTGGTAAAACTGCGAATGCCCTAGCAAGTCTGCAGTGCAAAACAATTACTCAGAGAAACAGACGGACATATAAACATGGCTATAACCCTAACGGAAAAACATAGAAGGTCCTGCGCTACATACTGGGGTACACAAAAAGGTGGTTTTGTTACATTTTGACGTGCAGTGTGGATTACAAAACATTGTCTTCTGAGTATTTCTTTACCTAGAAGGATCATTAAGGTCTTAAATTTTAGGTAATTTATTCTTTATTACTCATGTAAAGTGTTGTTTTACAATCATCTTTCATTATTTTTTCATAACATTTTAAATGAAATGTGCCAAGGGTGGTTGAGGATTAGGAGGAGGAGGATTAGGAGGAGGGACTGTGTAAAGTCTATGCAGAATCATACTTTTTTTTAATTTTGTTCATTTTTGTTAGCAAACCCTCATGGAAATATGAATATTTGGTATCATTTTAAAGGGAAAATGTTGCAGTTAGATATTATTAAATTGATTTTATTATAACAAGACCCCTAGAGAGAGCAGCGGTTGTTCTCTCGCCTTGCACCACTGAGGACTTGGGTTCAAGCCCCGGCGCAGAACAAGGACTCATGTGCACTAGGGTTATCCCGATTCCATGCTCGCTCTCGCATGTTTTCCCCGGGATCTTCAGTTTCCTCCTGCTTTCAAAAATCGTTCATTAGTTGTTTGGTTAAATCAAAAACATCCTTCATCCAATGGAATTTGGAGAGCTGCACAGATAATGGGTGGATCTAAGTGCAGATATGTTTGCGACAGGTTCGGCGGCAAGCAGCCTATAGTTGATGCGATCTGATTGTGATGATTCACCATGGCAGCGAAATTACAAACCTCCAAGATCTGGGGAAAGGCGCTATATAAACACCGGACTTTGTTTTATTTTATTTATTTTAGTTTTTAAGACAATGCACGTCACGTGACCACCCTGTTTGTCGTTATGCAAGACTCAATAATTCGAAGTGTGAAGTTGCACGATTTCATTGCATACACATGTTTTAAACATCTTTTGAGCCATTCACCCTAGAATAGTGAGATTATACATTTTTGGAATCTAGAATTATCTGTATAAATAGTATAATATATCACAAAATAAGCCCTAATCTTGTCAAATATCTTTTTTTTTTCAATAGGCCTATGTATATTGGGCAAATTGTACACATTTTAATTATCATGCCTAGTTATTGACATGCTTAATCATTGTATTACAAAGTACACTGGAATTACATTATATGAACCATTTTGCAAGGGACAAGGTATGTCTGAAGTTAACGATCACTTGTGATCAATTTATGCTAAGAAAATATCAAATCATGGAATGTTATGCTACATCCTATACATGTATGGTGAAGTGTATAAACACGACTAATTTCCATTCCTTTTTAAAATAAGTATTTATGGGATTGCTTCATGGGATGATGTAAATGTAGGAAACATGTTCATGTTATAAACCTGTTTTTTTTCTTTTCACAACATATTTGTATGTCGTACATTTAAAACAGCAGAAATTATGTTGCGTTACTATTTAATGACACACTGTATATTTTAATTTAAATAGCAGAAATTATATTGTGTTACTATTTAATGACACCCTGTATAATTTTGTATGGCATAATTTAACATTTTTACTGTATTCTGCAACATTCAAGTCATTCTGGAGTATATTTGGGAATTCATTTGTATTCACATGGCCAAATAATGTGTACGCAAATAATTATCTAAATATTTTGTATAAATTATGTACAGGTTTTTGGCACACCCTGTATATTTTAACTTTAGGCAAAACATAAACAAATTGTTTATTTTGTGAAAGCATCATCATTATACTATTCAAATATATCACTATTATTGCTAAAATCATTTCAGTGAAAAATAAATAGGTAAATTACATGGACAAGTTTTCAAGCACTTATCTTTTTGTTTCACCCTGTATATATTTTGGGCAACCCTGTATATCAACTTGGAACTCAAAAAGTTATTATCCCTGTATTATAAGCTATCCGAAAATATATACTTTTACTGTTGTCAGATTTTCAACAATTTCTGACATGTAACACAAAGGTACCCCAGCTTATGACACATGACCAGAAACGCTTTTATATAGACCACGGTAACGGAAACCAAGTACAAATATGGCGGTAGACACATCTAGTTATACTGCTTATAGGCCTGCACGATGCATGAATATACGACAAGGAACTATTTGTTTGTGGGACATCTGAAAAGACTGCTTTGAAATCACTGTAATTGACCGCGTTATAAAAAAGTACATTTTTGGATTTCACGCCTCGAAATGGTTTTTTAAGTTTTTTTCTCATTTCATGACATTTTTGCTGAAAAATTCACAACGGCATATTAGTCCTACCAAATTGTATCTTTCAGCTTCGAGGGCGTATTGTCATTTTAGGTAATTAGGGTTTAGTGCGTTAAAAAAAGAACATTCTCCTGTCAACCTTTGTTGAGTCTTGAGCCGGCACTGCGAACTTATTAGATAGTAACATGATGTCTTCAAATTTTGACGGTTGGTAAGGTGTCAGACTGAAAGCATTGTTGTTGGTCATAGTGAGATTGAATGAGTTATTGCCATTTTTTCAGCTAAAACGGTGGTAAAAAATGGATTTGTGTAAGCAATCTGCACCAGCGAGTAAGTTTAGAAACAGCTGAAAAGACAATCAGGGATGAACTTGATCAGAACACCTTACAATTGAATATATGAATACAAAAGCCATACTTTGGCCAAATTGAGTTAAGCATGGGAAATTGTTGCTATACATAGGCCTGTCATATGCATGAAAGAACAACTCAAATTCATTCTCTGTGTCTATTGGGCATGTAAAAAATAGCATGTATGAAAGAATCACCCAATTCCATGATTTGAGTCTTGTAACACATTGATTGAAATCCAGTATGTATAAAAGTCCACTTGTAACACATTCATTGCTAGAGAATGACTTTTGAGCAAAAAATGGGTTTAATAAAGGAAAGTGTGTGGTTTATATTACATGGCAGAATGCTTATCAACATTATACATACCTGTGTGCTTTATTTTGTATTATCTTACTAGTGGTAATCTCATTCTAACATTGTTGTCTTTGTATATGATTCAAAAACCACCTAAGTCCAAAATTTAAAATGAACCCCACGAAGTCCCTGAAATGCTAATCGTCATACCTAATACAGGTTAATCCACTCATGTGCACGTAAAACTTACCATATTGACCAGGTAAATCTAACTGAAGGAATTAAAATGATACACGGGTTTTTCTCTCAAAATAACTTCGCATGGACTTAGGTGGCTTTTGTATTCATGTATTCAATTCTTCATCATTCAGATGTTGGCATCTTTGGAACAATCATAGAAACACTGTGTACTTTCATTCTGGGCAAAATTAAGTCCGCTTTTCTAGAAAACATCGAAGAAAATACACGATGTATTGCTTACACATTGAATATGATAGTTCAGTGTGGGACCACCACCATAAAGATTTGAGTAACAAAGCGCGCTTGGTTATGAATGATCACTAAAGATCTAGTAGCGTCACTAATATGCTAAAGGAGATGGATTTGAATTCTTTGAAAGAACAGTTGATATGTTAACCATCTTCCGCAAAGCTAGGGATGGTCTCCTGCCCCTGCCGGTCGACGACCTCCTTCTGAAGGTCCAACGTCCTTCTAGGCACTCTCAATATCAGCAAACAAGGTCTGCTACATGCACCCCTTCTGGCCAAGAACAGTACAGAATTGGAACAAACTACCCCATCACATCACCAAGATATAAGTCTGAGGTAATTGCAGACTCCGGTCCTTCCATACCCTAACCCTAATCCTTACACACGGGCCATAACACTAACCCTAATTCTTACTTAACTCTAATCCTAACCCTTACATGCATTAACAGAATAACACTATTCCTACCTACCCTACCCTTAATCAAACCCTAATCATCTAGCCTATCATTAAGGGGTAAGTGGGTTCATTCAGCATGGACAATGATTCCTAAATTCAAAATCATCTTAGCAGCACACTAAGTATTTTCTTTAAAGTTTTCTAGACAAATGGACTTAATTTGGTCCAGAATGAAAGTACACAGTGTTCAGATATGTAAATTAAGTTGCAAATAAAGTTGCAAACGTGATTCAAGCAATGTGAAAAACAAAATCAAGTATTACTAGTAAATGCGGGATAAACGTATGTAAATGCTCTATTCTCACGCAAGTAAAGCTGTCAAATTTGGATCTATGGTTAACATACATACGCGAGCATTCGATACAATTAAGCATTACAGAACAAGATGTTCAACGTAATGGAATAGGCAGTTAAATCTTCAACGACTGTAACTAGGATATTAATAAAAGCAATCAACAACAATTGTGTGTACTGCTAACATGGCTAACTATTTTTTATTGTTGTAGTTATACTGTAAACAAGTACCATTTATTATTATGGCCTCTGAATACAAACCATTTCAATGCTTTTTTTTGTATTCTTGATTTTTAACACACACGGTAGAAACAACGACACAAATTATTTCAAAAATGAAACACATATGATTATTGGTATGATATGAAGGACAATATAAAGCAGAACTGCTATCAGAAATATTACACATCATGGGTTACCGGAGTAGCTTTGCCCCTCCCCAGTGGGACCTCCCAACCTACCGGGCTCACCAACAAAGATTTTCTTAGAAATTAATGAAAACCCCTCATGATTTGGTCAGTTTCCTAAAACTTGTGAGTACTGGTCCTACATGCATGTAATCTAACAGTATGGACAGTGGTGCCAGGTGCAATGCCAGCCATTTACATGAAAACATTAAAGAAACCACCATGAGTTAATATCAGCACATTTATATTTATTGCGAGCTGGATTTGACCAGGGATGTGAGACAACACAACGCGGGGGGGGGGTGTATATAAAGCAATTGTTGAATATGCCTATATTGTGTGCTTTCCTGTGACTTATAGACCCAAAGCCTTGGGCCAAGGCTACTATAATTGCTTTAAGCAATGCGCAATGTAAAGCTACAGTATTTATTATTCAAGGTCTACCCGTCTGTTAACGACGTGACAACAGACACGCCCACGGTACAAATAGTTGTAGCTTGCAAAAGATACTGTTTATGGCAAAAAACATTAAAAAATGATACTTTAAGGTATTGTTTTGTTAATTTTTATATGGAACATCATACATACACAATGGGATTTTGAAAATCGTATGAGGAGGACGGAGTAAATCGCGCTCCTGTAAATTTTTGATTTACCAGTAAAATCTCTCGTGCTGCTTGTTTTCATACACATCATCTTTTTGGATAGGATTTCCAAGTTTCCCTTGTTAACACGGGAGTTGATTTAGCCACTGTACGTTTGTACAGCCAAGATCCTGGCGCGGAATAGTAGGACTTGATAACGACGGAACCCACGCGGAACCCGGATTATGCTGCCGAATTTTGCTCTGGGGCCTACTGATAGGGCTTTTGTGCTGGGATGGACAGATCATCGGGTATATGGTAGGTGCATACCACGAGACCATGGAATTCTGTTTTGGAATGAATCAGGACACTTTTGACATGATTTACCCACTACATTACAACCCATACAACATGACCATTGCTTCTGTAAAACATTGTACTGTCCATTTACTCTTGCTAAGCAATGATGTCGAGGTCAACCCCGGTCCCAATACTAGGACCAGTACCAACGATTATGCAACTAAAGACGATATCAAAGAAATTAACAACCGGTTAGACAAAGTTCTACAGGGGATTGATAAAGGAAATAAACAATGGGCTGCTATGAATGAAAGAGTGAATGATATAGAGGACCGTGTAGTGGCAAACGAACAAAGCGTGGCTACTGACCATGAAGAGTTACAACGCTTAACAGATCGAGTTGGAGCCCTGGAGTCTAAATTGAGCAGTACAAGGGAGGAGCTGGTAAAAGCCCAAGAAAATACAAAGACACTACAAAACCAAGTTAATTCCCTAGAAGATAGAAACAAAAGAAACAATCTTATATTCGCAGGTATACCACAAGACCAAAATAATGAATCATGGGAAACGAGTGAGAAAAAAAGTAAGAGATGTAATACGTTCCCAAATGAAGATCGATCCAACTGGCATTGATATTGAACGCGCTCACCGTATCCCAAATGGGCCTACTCAGAATGGATCTAAACCAATTATTGTCATGTTCTCAAAGTACAAAGATAAAGAAAGGGTCTTGAGTAACACATATAAGTTGAAAGGGTCAAATATCTATGTAAATCAGGATTATTGCAAAAATACCCGTGATGTTCATAAAATCCTTCGTGAAAAAAGAAATGAAATCAAAAACGATGTCAAGAAAGCTGAAATCAAATACAAAAAACTAGTTGTTACTGATCATGCAGGAAATGTTGCTTCATTTCATTATGATGAAGAAAGTAAAGAGGTCGTTTCCAAATAGGGGTCTGCCCATGGCCCTTTAACTGGTAAAACTAGCTTTGTGAAAAAACACTGAACTTCATTGCTTGGAATGTAGATGGACTGTTCTCAAAACTTGATAATGCTGACTTTATTGAAAATTGCTTGAATTATGATATTATTTGTTTCGTGGAGACATGGACCACTGATGTAAAAGATTATGTGAATTTTTTTTTTGGTTATACATTATACGATACTCCTGGTAAGAAACCTCGTTTTGGTCGTACATCTGGTGGTGTTATGGTTTATGTCAAAAATGATATTGCTGAAGGTATTAGTAGAATTTCTACCAATCAGGAGGATTGTATTTTTCTTGTGTTATGTAAAACCTTTTTTGGTACAGATAAAGATATCATTTTGGGTACTGTGTATATTCCGCCTGTAAACTCCACTCGTCACTCAATTAATTCCAAAACTAGTATTGATACCTTAGAAGATGCTTTGAACATTATTCTTGTTGACTACCCTGATGTAAATATTATGCTTTGTGGTGATTTTAATGCTCGTACAGGTCATGAACTGGATTATATTGAAAATGATTCTATTGACTTTATTGTTGACACCAATGATGTCTATGATGAAGATGTTTTTGCTATACCCCGAGAATCTAAAGATTCTATTGTTAACACATACGGCCGCAAGTTGCTCTCTTTAGGCTGCGTTCACATAGAACATACTGCAGTTACTGTCCGTTTTCCTATACACAATACACAGTGCTCTCACCATTGAGCTGTGACCTGTACAAATCGTGCCATGTTAGAAGAATAGGCATTTGTCTAGTTAACGTCAATGTGTGAAAAATAACCGGCCAATATTAAAAGTACTCTCAAAAACTTCTAGCAAATATATTCCTCTAACATGACCTAAAATTACAGCTAGGTTAGATGCTCAGAAATATTCGTACTTTGGTAAAATAGTGAGTGAGGGCAAGACATAGCTAGCCAACGTCCCGTGTTAATTGAATGGAGATTTGACCGAAAATTTTGGTAAACGGACCGCTCACTTCTGAAGAATGCCACACGAAAACGGTACAAGCTACATTTAAAGTACTCTCTGTTCGATCATCATGATGAGTTTCTTACATAGTATGCCGAAATTGGGTACTGTAGGTGGTTGAAAAAGGGTCGTACTTCGCTGATGAGTAAGTGACAGTGAACAAGAAATTCAGCGCCCATAACCCAAGTTAGTAGCTAGTTAGTGGAGGCCGTCACGGGACTGATTATTGATTATTGAAGTGCCTTATTAATAGATACGCACGATTTAGGGCAAGAAAAAAACCCTGGACACTTTTGGAGACATCATCATCATCATCATCATCATCATCATCATCATCATCATCATCATCATCACTTTCTACATTTTTTCTAAACAACATACTGTTTTAATAAGATTTTTTTCTTAAAATGCATGTAACTATAATTATTGTTTAGAGCGTGGTGAAATAAAACATCACGATTTTCATCACAAAACAAATATAATGCATAAGAAATCGTTTGTTTTAGAGCGTGATGATGAAATAAAACATCACGGTTTTCATCACGAAACAAAGTAATACATAAGAAATCAATTTTTCGTGAGTGATGAAATAAAACATCATGATTTTCATCACGAAACAAAGTAATACATAAGAAATCGTTTCTTTTAGAGCGTGATGAAATAAAACATCACGATTTTCATCACAAAACAAAGTAATAGGCCTACAAAAGAAATACTTTTTTCGAGAGTGATTAAATAAAACATCACGATTTTCATCACGGAACAAAGTAATACATAAGACATCGTTTGTTTGATTGCAATCAACCGCGAGAGTTCGTCTCACACACATAACACACGCACTGCGATCAAATAGGTTGATGACAACATTTGATTGAATGGACTGCACTTTATCTACTCTTGAAAAAACTGATTGTTTGCATTTCTATGTATGTTATAAGATTGCCATCAAGGGTCACCGTGTATATTATCCTACCAGTAAACCCACGGAGAAGGAACTTTTGCTTAAATTCCTTTGTACAATCTTGCTCCTACAAGCGGGAGACCTGGAATACAACCCGGGGCCCTACAAATCCAAATACCCCTGCACTGTGTGTAACCTAGCCTGCAAATGGGGCCAACAAGCCGTTCGTTGTGACAGTTGTAAGTTATGGACTCACAAGAATTGCATGGGGATGTGTACAATTAATTACGACTACATTTGTAATACCAACGTAACATGGATCTGTTGCCAATGCGGATTGCCAAATTTCAGTTCCTCGCTATTTGCCACCAGTGATTTTGTGCATTCGAACCCATTTTCACCTTTGGATGAAACATCACCTATTAATGTTTCTCATCCGCTTGCTACATCATCACCTAAAAGTGGGGTTCAACACATTTTCAACTTTTCCCGTCAAGATCCTAGATCTAGATTATCCTCATCTAGATCTTCTGTTACTGGCACATGTACTTCCAAGAAAGAAAAATCTAAGACACTTAAAATAATAACTGTTAACTGTCAGAGTGTTAAAAGCAAAGTTCGTGAATTGGAAAACTTGATCATTTCAACTGATCCAGACATAATACTGGGTACGGAATCCTGGTTAAACAGCTCCATTTCAAATGGAGAAGTATTCCCTGACAACTATGAAATTATCAGGAAGGACCGCATTACCGAAACTAATGGGGGTGGAGTGTTTATAGCACATCGTAGCGATCTGATCCTTACCCACCATGCCCACCGCCCTGATTTTGACTCTGATTGTGAAGTGCTATGGGCCCAGCTGCAAATGAAAGGCAGCAAGTCACTCTTTATTGGCTGTTTTTATAGACCACCAAATGATAAAGAGTACAGCCTTGACCAGTTTAATGAATCCCTTTTCAAGCTTGTGAATGATACTAAAACATCCAACATCTTTGTCTCCGGTGATTTTAATCTTGGGGACATTGATTGGGATTCAATTGCCGTCAAAAAGAATGCCACTAAGAGTGGTTTATGCCACAAACTCATTAACATTGCAAATGATCATAGCTTGAGCCAGATGGTGTCGGAACCTACTCACAGACAGGAAGACACTGAAAACATTCTGGATTTGGTGTTTTCCTCAAATCCAACTACTGTTGAGGACCTGGCCCACATGCCTGGGCTTGGTGTGTGTAAACATGACACTCTTCTGACATGCTTGAATACTCAACCTCAAAAGGCTAAGACACCTCCGCGCAAGATCCATATGTATAAACAATTGAATCATGATGAATTCTTAACTGATGCTGAGAAACTTAAGGAAGATTTCTTCACTACAAATGTCTCTGCTAGGGGCGTTGAGGAAAGTTGGGTTTTCCTCCGCGATGGAATCCAGAAGCTTATGGATACCCACATACCCACAAAACTTGTTAGACCAAGTAGAGATCTGCCGTGGATGACTCGTGCTCTCAAAAGTCAAATTCGTCGTAAACACCGGTGGTTTAAAAAGGCTAAGAAAACAAAGAGCAGCAGAGTATGGGAAAAGTATAAGGCTATCCAAAAAGAGACTAAACAAAACTTGAGGAAAGCTTACCAGGACTACATGAAACACACATTGACACCCAGTATGGAAGAGAATCCCAAAATATTTTGGCGCTATATCAAGTCTCTCAAGAGAGATTGTGGTGGCATTGCAGCCCTTAGAGACCAAGGCCAATTGATATCAGACAGCAAAGGCAAAGCTGAAATTCTTAACAACTATTTTAAGACTGTGTTTACTAAGGAAGACACAACCCAGATTCCACATTAAGGAACATCACCATTTCCTGAAATGCGTGACTTCAAAGTTACTTCTGAAGGGGTTCTGAAGCTTCTAAACGACCTTAAACCAGCAAAAGCAGCCGGGCCTGATGGTCTCCCCTCTCGCGTGTTAAAACTGCTTGCAAACCAGATCGCTCCAGTCCTAACAGACATTTTCAACTGCTCTCTCCAGCAAGCTGTGCTCCTCAAGATTGGAAAGAAGCCAATGTGTCGCCAATTTTTAAGAAGGGGGAGAAGGTGGATCCAAAGAACTACCGCCCAGTTTCATTAACCAGCATATGCTGTAAAACGTTCGAACATGTGATACATAGTCAGATTATGCAACATTTGGATGATCATCAGATTTTGTCCGACTACCAACACGGATTTAGAAAGCGCAGATCTTGTGATACTCAGTTAGTTTTAACAACAAATGATTTGGCTCATGCACTGGACAGCAAAAAACAGGTCGACGTAATCATACTCGACTTCAGCAAAGCATTTGATACCGTGCCGCATGCTAGACTGATAAATAAGCTGAAATATTATGGTATCAACAACAAACTCATCTGTTGGATTCAGGCATTTCTCACAAATAGACGGCAGAAAGTTGTTTTAGAAGGGCAGTCATCTTCATATCTATCTGTGGATTCTGGCGTACCCCAGGGCACTGTCCTGGGGCCACTGCTATTTTTACTTTATGTGAACGATTTGCCGGAGAATCTTTCTTCAACACCGCGTCTATTTGCGGATGATTGTTTAATGTATAAGACTATCTCATGTGCTAAAGACTCTGAAGACCTTCAAAAGGATCTTGACACCCTGAGTAAATGGCAAACTAAGTGGCAGATGCGTTTTAACGCGAGTAAATGCAAAGTTATGCATATGTCATCAGCTAGGTCACCTATGTACAACAAATATAAACTCAGTGGTCATACCTTGGAAGTCGTGAATTCCCACCCATACCTTGGTATACATCTGCAAGACGACATGAAGTGGGACACCCAAGTCGCGCACTCAACTGCCAAAGCAAGCAGAATACTGGGGCTGATTAAGCGCAACCTTTATAATTGCTCCGAGCAGCTCAAGTCGACTGCCTTCACCAGTCTCGTCAGACCGCATACTGAATACGGCGCCGTTTCGTGGGATCCCCACACCAAAGGTCACTGCAAACAACTGGACAGAATCCAAAGGAGTGCAGCTCGGTTTGTCAAACATAATTATGAGAAATCTGAGGGAACTGTCACCAAAATCCTTCGTGACCTTGAATGGCCACCTCTCCAGGACAGAAGGTCTGCAGCACGTCTCGCACTTATGTACAAGATTACACAAGAACTTGTCGACATACCCAGTGACCAGTTCCTAACGCCGGTGACCCGACAAGGCCTTCGCCGCAAGAACTCACAAAATTACCAAATACCTCACTGCCGCACAAACACCTATAAGAACTCATATTTCCCACGTACCATACAGGAGTGGAATAACCTAACTGACAACATCATCACTTCTCAAAGTGTTAAGAGCTTCAAGGCACATCTGCAGACTCATCAAAACCTTAACTAACCAGCATAACCCCCCCCCCGCACATGCCTGGCTTATATGCTCAAAGTTTGAGCCCCGCCAGTAAACGAGAAGAAGAAGAAGAAGAAGAAGAAGACTGCGACATGATTACGGTGCACCGGTTCAAATCCTTTGTTTGGAGCCAATCAATAATTTCACGTACAGCCTCTATGCAAATTAGAGTTTACACACGCTGCAGCTGGGGTAATCGACCGAAGCTGGTTGTCGTTAGTGATCGAATGCATGAGCTTATTTGCTTTACTGAATCGATTTACTGGATTAATATCCTGTTAACTGGGTTTAATGCCACAAAGGTCGAATCGGGCTTGCCATGGACCATAAGTGCATCATGAGTATACTATTCGGGTATACGGTGCACGTTTTGCAGGTTCACGCGTATAGTTTAAATCGAGCAAGGCAATTTCATAGTACCGGGTCACATAAGGCTACGATCGCATAGAAGTATACTATTCGGGTATACGATGCACGTTTTGCAGGTGGACGCGTATAGCTTAAATCGAGCAAGGTAATTTCATAGTACCGGGTCACATAAGAGCTATTCGAAAAGGCCGTATACCTGCGTTTTAGTATAGTATAGTGAGAATCGCGCGTGGTCGATTTTAGTGCAGCGTATACTGTCCAAATTTAAAAAACCTAAACCATATGTGGATAAATTCTGCACATTATGACACCTCATTGAATGCAATGTGACCTCAAGAAGTAAAGTTACAAGCATTTGATAAGACGAAGAAAATGGGTAAACTGACATATTGCTGTTCGCTATATGAAATACGCTCATTCGATCAGACTGAGTTCACATAGTATACTCCTATATGAACTCAGCCTGATCGAATGAGCGTATTTCGTATAGCGAATACCGTATACCGTATACTTCTATGTGAACTCAGCCTTATGTAAACTGTTTAATATCCACATCCTGAACGGGCGTAGTGAAGCTGATGCTATGGGTGAATACACTTTTATTGGTGTAAATGGATCTAGTGTTATTGATTATGCAATTGTTATTTTGAGGTAGTAGCAAGAGTTGAATCGTGTCATTTACCAATCTGTTGGTCTACTGAGACTAATGTTTATAATCATGCCAGGTCACATCAGGACAAGGACATTACTACACATCATTATACAAAATACAAATGGGATGATCACCACGGTGCTCAATTTAGTAGTAATCTTGAGTCAAACATTTGTCAAGAAATACTTGCAGCGGCTAAAGGTTGTATTGTAACAAATATAGATTTGGCCGTTGAATTGATTACGCAGACGCTCCAGTCTGCTGCTCAAAACATGCTTGTAAATAAAGAAAACCCTCAGAGAGCCGGTTTGAACAAAAATACTTGGTTTGATAATGAATGTAAGAAAACGAAAGCTATGAAGTTTTCTTTGCTCCGTAAATTTAGAAGAACAAATAACATGAGTGATTTTACCAGATACAAAAATGTTAAAAGTGTGTATAAAAGTTTGTGTAAAAACAAGAAATTTCAGTACAAACAAAATCTCCAGCAGAAGTTAGAGAATGTAATTTCTAATCCAAAGCTATTCTGGAATACTGTAAAAAGTATCCTGAGTCCACATAAGACTGTTGCTCAATCCTCGTTGAGTATGGGTGATTGGTATCACCACTTCAAGTGTGTTTTTAGTCACAATGACCATGTTGAAAATGACATCCACCTAAATGGTGCTGAAAACAATGAGAACTCATACAATGATTTAATGGAGATTCAAGTTGATGATGACCAGGAATGTGATATTGATTTGAATTCACCTATAAGTATGGAAGAAATAACAAATGCCATTTCTTCTTTGAAGCCAAATAAGGCACCTGGGCTAGATGGCCTACCAAGTGAAATTTTTAAACATGTTTCTAGTGATGTTCTAGAACTTATTCATATATTGTTAAATCATTTGTTTAATAACGGTGTTTTTCCAACTGCGTGGAGTAGAGGAATTATTGTACCCATACATAAAAAAGGTTCTATGGAAGAACCTGGTAACTATAGACCAATAACATTGCTTGATGTATTTGGGAAAATTTTTACCTCTATTCTGCATACAAGACTCGCTGATTGGTGTGATCAAAATAATAAAATTCCGGAAAATCAAGCTGGCTTCCGTAAAGGATATTCGACTGTGCATAACATTTTCACATTATACAGTGTCATTCAAAAGAAACTTCTCCGATCAAGAGGGAAATGTTATTGTTTATTTGTTGACTTCAAACAAGCTTTTGACTGCGTCTCAAGAGAAAAACTTATGGCGAAATTAATATCCGTTGGAATCAGAGGTAAAATGAAGAACAATTTGACAGGCTTAAACAAAACCGTCAAAGCCTGTATTCGCAAAGGAAATACAATCTCTGAATTTTTAACATGTACTACTGGACTCAAGCAAGGCTGTCTACTTAGCCCATTACAATTTGCTCTTTTTATTTCAGAATTGTCAAACTTTCTTGATAATAACGGTGCTCATGGATTTCAATTGTACCCTGATATCACAGAGATCAACTCACTTTATTATGCGGATGACATTGTTATTATGGCTGATACAGTCGGTGGACTCAAGAAACACGTAGCCTCTCTCCAAGAATTTTGTTTGAACTGGGAAATGAAGGTTAACATCAATAAAACTCAAATCATGATTTTCCGGAAAGGAGGGCGCATTCGAAGAGACGAAGCTTGGTTTTATCAAAACAATCGCCTTGATGTTAAATCGTACCGTTACCTGGGTATTCAACTGTCTACTGGTAATGCATGGGGCAGAGCGACACGAGCATTGGCTGATCAGGCGAGTAAGGCGTTGAATGCACTTAGAAAAACGATGTCTGCCGTTGGAAATATTTCTTATGACTCATACTTCAAGATATTTGATACAACAATTTTGCCTATTCTTACATACGGCTCTGAAATCTGGGGTTACAAAAATATGATTGCATTGAAAAAATTCATTTCAAAGCATGTAAACATTTTTTACAGATATCTCAAAACACTCCCAATATTGCTGCTGTTGGTGAATGTGGTAGACTTCCAATTTATGTTACTTGTATGATTCGTTGTGTTAAATTTTGGTTCCAACTTCTAAATATGGACAATAACAGGTATCCAAAAAAATGCTACCTTATGTTATTGTATCTTGATGACAGAGGTAAATCAACCTGGGTAATGCATGTTAAAAACATTCTTTTAATGCATGGCTTTGGCCACGTTTGGTACAATCAAGGTGTTGAAAATGAATGTCTTTTTATGTACATATTTAAACAAAGACTTGAAGATGTTGCAAAACAAAACTGGTATTCTGATGTAACTTCACTTGATAAGCTACGCACTTATTGCACTTTCAAGTGTCAATTGACTCCTGAAAAATATCTTTTGATGTAAAACACGCCTCATATAGGCGTTTTTTAGCTAAATTAAGGTGTTCCAGTCATATTCTCAAGATTGAAACAGGTAGAAGACTGAAATTGGATTTGGAGGACCGGGTTTGTGATCTGTGCAGGGATGGGAATATTGAAGATGAATATCATTTTGTCATGGTCTGCAAGTTTTTTGATAAGATTCGTCAAAAATATCTTCCACTCAGGTACAGATCGGAACCGAGTCCCCCAAAATTCATTTCTCTCATGAGTTCAGATACACCATCTGACATCAGTGGTCTCTCATTATTTGTTTTTCACGCTATGAAACTTCGTGAAATGATTGAATTTATGTAATTATTCCTTCATGTTATTTATATGTCTTCCTCATATGTAATTATTATATTTGTAGTGCAAAGGGCCAAGGGCCTATATGTACAAATAAAATCTAAACTAAACTAAAAAACATGTGCTGAGGTCAAAAAGGTAACAATTTTGTTTTTGACCCCTGACTGACCTGCCATTCCAAACAACCCCTTAAGAAAATTAAATATTACACACTTTATGGCAGCTTAATTAATAAAAGTACTTACAATAGCAATGGAAAGGACAGCTATAATCTGATCCGTTAATACGTCCTTTTCAAGATGGCAGAGATTTTTTTAAAGTCCGTTGCCATAATGTACACCAATTACAATCAATATCACAGTTTATGAGATTTTGTTTCTTTGTATAAAGTATAAAAATAGAGACATAAAGTTATTTTCATACGTAAGCGGGCAGTTTATGTATGAAAAAATAATGTTATGCAAAGCTGAGACAAATATAACTTATATTCATCTAAATTAGGCCCTATGAAACTTATACGGGGGATTTCGAAATCATAAATTTGGCGACACATTATCGAGAGTTTGACATCATCGATTTTCATATGAATGCCTTAAGTCGACGTTTATACTTTGAACGTAAATAGAATTTAATACGCATTTTCTGATCAAACATTCTTACTTCCTAATTTATTGAAAAAAACCCTTATAAATACAAGATAAAATCTTCGCAGATTAGCTGAAGTTGCATGACTAAGAAATAATAGAGATTCCGTGAGATACACGGAAGTGAAATTTAGGGCGAATGCCTTAAGGGAACTGGAATGATCGTTTCGACAGTATATTTTGTGGGACATGAGAGCACATCAGACATATCGAACTGCATTCTGAATATGAAGAATGTCTTTCTGATATCAAATAATTTTCATTTTATGAAATTCACGATATACTACAAATTTTATGACAAATGAATAAAAGTTGATATTTTTCACATTTTTGAGATATAACAGTCCTCGAAGTAAATTTTATAAATTTAATGATATATTCTTAAAGTGTATGTAGGTGGGAGGAAAAGCCGACGATCAATTGAAAATTTTGACCTTTCATATTGAAGATATGGATTTTTTTCCCAAAAGACCTGATTTTTTTTGTGTGTGTTTTGGGAAAAAAATCCATATCTTCAATACGAAAGTACGGAATAATGTAGAGCTGCACTTATAAGATTTGCTATAAAGGTTTTCACGAACTATAAAATATGCTTTTAAAGCTTTATCTTTCAGCTTAACCATAGCATTTTGAAATGAATCTGATGGTGTGAAAATAACACCCAAGTAGCAGTATTCATTAGTTATTTTAAGATCAGTATTGTCATGAGTAAATCTTCATCAGACCGATGTTTATTTACAAACGTAATGGAGTATTTTTACATCCTCCCCCCTAAACGAAAATAGTTTCGTTTCTAAGACGTCATCGATCTTTTGGTTTGTTCCTTTAACAAGGCGACTAACAACAAAATAGACAAACCAAGAGAACAATTATTGTGTCACGAAGGTACAGTAGCTAGCCGCAGACATTGCTGTAATCGTAGCAACAGTCATTTTGCTCTGTGCATACGGTGTCACAAAAACACCCACCAGCAGAGGAACCACAATGCCCAACGCATGATCCCAGTTCTGTCAAACAAAAGATAAAAAAGATAAGACATCGCAGTGGTCACAGACCTGGAGTCCAGTTGTACCGTTTAG